>NW_023459651.1:30586-52037 GCF_013731165.1 Rhagoletis pomonella | reverse complement strand
AAAGTATAGACACATATGAAACATACCCTGCAGTGAAAACCCAAACCAGTTAGAAAAACTACTAGTTCGTAAACTAGTATGTGCCTACCAGTTCGGACATTTTCGAAGAACTTAGGCGTTCAGCGACATCTGCCTTTGAATTGCCAAAGCCTAAAATAAAGCGCAATTAATTGCTTTTCTTACAAATGTCGGCTGTAACGTCACGTGAAGACTACTCGTTCTGGTTCTGGGATCGCAGGCTCGAGGCCGCTTGGAGGTGGTTAACATTTTTAAAGTTAGATCAAGTAAGTAGGAATAATTATTTCAATTTAAATATAAATAACAAACTTAAAAATCTAGTTGCATTACAAAAAAAAAGAAACAAATATATGGGGAAAAATACTTGTGCCATAAAAAATAGATTAAAAAAAATATATTTTTTGAAATGAAATTTAATTTGTTAACATTTAAGAATAACAAAAAAACCGTAAAAAAAATAATAATAAAAAAAAATGTCCCTGTGCCAGAGCTTGAACCTGGTACCTCAGACATACCACGCGAGTGCTTTGCTCTGTCGGCCATTGCGACTGTTGGAGTGCCGCGAGCAAAAGGGCATACTAATGCTTTTCATGGGGGATGAATTGGCAGACTATCTCATCAACTGGTATTATGCTACTAGTATTTCTACTAGTAGATGCTGATGCATAGCCTGATAATTGACATCTCGTAGGACATCGCAATGTTAAAAATACCAGTCGATAACGTTGAAAAAGGATAGAACGTGAACTAGTTGGGCTGAAACACAAACTGGTAGAATTCTAGTTCCCTTTCTTTGCTTTCCCTCCAGGGATATATATCTCACGAATTGTTTTTTTTAGTGACACTCCCTTCTCCCGCCAGAAAAGAAACGATAAAGCATTCTTCTTACATTTATTTCAATCAATGGAGTTCCAGAAATAAGTTCAATAAAAAAAAAAATAAAGTATTTAAACAGTTCCAGAAATAAGTTCAATAAAAAATAAATCAAGTATTTAAACAGTTTTAGCCTTAAAATGGTTACCTACGCGAAAAAGTACCGAAATTACTAATTTTTTCATTGTCACTCGAAAAAACCAGATTTTTTTTTTAATACCTTTGGGAAGATTTCAGATAGAATGTTTAGATCAGAGGCAATGAAAGTTGGCACCAAATAAAACATATCTGTCAAGTTTCAAAAGTGTGCCACCAAATTAAACAAAAAATGGCAGCATGCAATTTTGTAATTTTTGAAACTTAACGATTTTTTTTTTTTAAATACTTCAAAATGTTAACTTTAAACGATGAAAATGTTCTTTTGCCAAAACGAACCAAGTCTGGAGTAATAAAGCTAGTGTGCCAAAAACTCCAATCTAAGAATTATCGAAGGGAGAGGAGATTCACGGAGGATCATTACTATACCAAATACTAAAATCTGATTTGTATTCCAGTCGCATTGCAGGATTTCTTTTTTGTGTGGTCTATTGTAACATGCATTTTTATAAGGTGTTTCCACGACCAATTTGCTGTTAGTTTAAATCGTTTTGTATTAACGATTGATAAATTTATACTAAATAATTCTGTGCATTAAAAATTTTTGGTAGCAAAGAAAAAGTATTTTTTCGTATAAAGGTAGTATTTTGAAAAAACCGCAGTATACATTTTGGAATCCCAAAAAAAA
Organism: Rhagoletis pomonella; assembly: GCF_013731165.1. Lineage (NCBI taxonomy): Eukaryota > Metazoa > Arthropoda > Insecta > Diptera > Tephritidae > Rhagoletis > Rhagoletis pomonella. The sequence goes on along the minus strand of NW_023459651.1, from coordinate 50,362 downwards.
AGTATTATACTGCAAAAGAAAGTATAGAAACGAGCGCTAAGGATGGACTATGTATTCATAATCGAACAAAAAGTCTGATAAGTTAAACACATAATTCAATTATACATACATACATACATAGATTCTAGCTGGCTGATTATACATATTGGGGTCCATAAATGTGTGATACGTGGACTTTAGATCACACTTTGTAAAATAAATACATACATAGTACATGTATGTACAGTGGCGGTCAAAAGTGGATGAATGGTGTTTTGTGTTTAATATTTACAATGATTTTCAAGATAAAATTTGTTCATGCTTTAACCAAAATCATATAAATCAAAACTTTCAATGCTTAATATAGAATTCAACAAGTTTTCATGTTGTTGTTGTTGTAACAGCATACAAATTCCCCAAAGAGATTTTGTGGAGTGTTGCTGGAGTGACAGTCCTCCCGACTGTCGTGGGAACGAACAAGTTTTCATCAACATTCGTTGTTGTTGTTGTTGTAGCAGCATACAAATTCCCCAAAGAGTTTTTGGGGAGTGTTGCTGGAGTGACAGTCCTTGGCCAGATATAAATCTGGGTCGTTCCGGTTACGTAGACCCGACTGTCGTGGGAACTCATCAACATTCGTTTTTAGCTTTAGTTGGGCGTTCCAAGCACGACGATTACCTTTACACAAAAAAAAAAAAAAAAAAAACAAAACAGATCAAGCTTGGTAACTTACTAATACTTACGCTACATGTTGACGACATACTCATACATAGTTGGGAATAAGTTATCTGCAATAGAAATCCTTAAAAAAGAATTGACGAATAGATTTTGAGATGTCAGATTGTGGCCAACTAAAATATTTCTTGAGTATGAAAATTGAAAACTTCAAAAAATGGTTTGCAACTACCTCAATAAGCAAATACTGAAACTGTTTTGGAGAAATTCGAAATTTCGGAGGGCAACCCAGTGAAAATTCCAACGGAGAAAAATATGCATTTAATTTTTAGAGAAGATCCAGGTTCTTTGGAAAAAGATATAGAGCTTTTGGGTAGTTGGAAATATGGGTAGGTTTCAACAAAACCCATCCGAGAAACACTGGCAAGCCCTAAAGAGAATCGTGCGGTATATAAAACGCTAAATTAGTTGGATACGCAGATGCTGATTTGAAAGGGGATATAATTGATAGAAAGTCAATAAGTGATTACGTCTTCAAAGTATTTGGTTGTAATGTATCATGGTCTTCGAAGAAACAAACAACAGTATCTACCTTTTTGAGTGAAGCAGTCTCAGAAGCTCTGCTTAACCCAACTTTAAAAGCATCAAATCGACGCAAATTACGGCTAGGAACATAAAATTGGATTCTCTCAAGTAGGGACAGGCGCTCAATTTTTCCCGATACGATTCCCAATAAGAATGAGACAACCTGAGAAGTTCTACTGTTGTGCAAAGTTGGTAGGCTAATTAGCCGACAACGGGAGATGATAAGATGGCAATGGTTCAGCAAAAATTTAATGAACGTAGAGCAAAGCGTATAAATACCTTTTGCACCTTTTCTAAAGAATTAGTATGAACTATAGACTTTGTCTCCAAATAAAGGCAGCATACGTATTCCAACTACTACCACAAACGCGGTATAAAGCATCTTAATAGTATAAGGATCGGTGAACTCATAAGAGTGAGTTTTGAGTCGAAATGAACACCAAGATCTTTAGTCTCACTTTTCGAGTCAAGGCAAGTATTTGCAATAGAATAAGATGTTGGTTGGTAATTGTACTTTTGATTTAGAAAATGATACTTTATGGCATTATTAAAGATCAGCCGAATTTTTGTACATCTAATTTCGGAATAAATTTTCAAGTCATCAGCAAACAAAAGACCCCTACCATTTGAAAGACAAGAACTGATGTCACCTTAGACCGCATCTCGTACGTGATATATTTACGATACTGCTTGGAATCCCGTCCATTACAACAGCATCGAGAATAGAATATATATAGCTTAGAAGGAAAAGTGTAACAGGTTAACTTATTTTAATCATTAAATTTAACTTTACTTTAATTATATATTGCAATACATAATTCAAATGTATATACGTGAATGTATATAGGTCAAATGACTGTAATAAATAAATAAATAAATAGATAATAAAAAGTATGAAGAATATTGGACCCAAGCTGCTTCCCTGTGGGACCCCTGAAAGAGCAATAACTGGCTTCGACTAAACACCATCAATAACCACCGTGCTAGTTCTCACGCGTAAGTAGGACCTGATCCACTCTAAGAAGCCCGAGTGGATTCCCATACATTCTAATTTGGTCACTAAAATATTATAGGAGATATCGTCGAAGGCTTTCGAAAAATCTGTGAACATATAAATCATATCAAGTTGAAAGCCGTTACAAAATCCTCTAGGCAACTTGAGCAACCCAAGTGCGAAATGCGGAAACCGATCCGAGTGGAGCCTTGCCTAACGGCAGAAAGAGAGAGAGCTTCGGTGGGGCCACTCCGACTTATCCGGTTTAAGGGCTCACTAAGTCTGCAGCTCTTGTTCACCAGTAGGTGTGGCTGCAAGCGGTCGTCTGAATTGGAGCAAGCGGCTCGCTAAACGTGTTTTCGGAAGCCATTGCACAGTGGTTCAAAATTGGTATTTTGTGTTCGCAATTGACTGAAGCCTTCATGTTACACTCAATTTGATCATCTTTTTTAATGAAAACTAATAAAGATTTCAAGAGACCAGCAGTGGAATTCCGACAATCGGTACGATAAATATCCATCGCTAAAATTCTCTAAGTTGAAAGCCGTGGTGCCTAAAAGTACGCAACAATGAAAAGTAACATAAGCAAAGTGTAATCAGCCAAATCTGGCAGTATGGGGGCATGTTATTAGATGTTGCATGTTGTTAGGCGCGCCAACTTTTCTTTTGGAGATTTTTAGCGATCAAAATTAGCGATAGCGAATATGTATTTTTAGTGCAAAGTTCAGAAAACGTAGCAATTTTGAAGAAAATCAATTCTCCTGTTCCAGTTAATAAATGTTTCATAATAAAAGCTATGTCCTCGAAAATAATTATAGGGTTCTCCGAAACCGAAAAAAATAAAAAAATAAATAAATGATATTAAAAAAATTTCACCAAATCTTTTTCTTTATAATTAAATTTTAGTACAATAAACTACAATTTACAACTGGCTAAGAGTTCGCACTGATTTTTAATAATTGTAAAATGAGCTTTGTCGACATATGCTGTTTAGTTTTTGCGTGAAAGATAGACTTAAGTTGTTTTGTCAAATTTACACAGAATTGTTTTCAACTAGTTTCTGTTATGTAACACTTTGCACTACAAAAATTTAGAAATCGGGCACAACTAGTTAATGAAAATTTTATTAGTTTTTATTCAAAAAAAATAATAATCAAATTGAGTGAAAATCACAAAATACCAATTTTGAACCACTGTGCATCGCCTCTCCAGCAATGGGCTGTGCGCTGGGTCACGTAAAAACCCCTTCCAATGAAGACTGAATGGGATATACAAAAGTTTAAATTGGAATTGTTTAATGTTTTCAATTGTACCCTCAGACATATAATGGAAACTACAAATAAACAAATAAATAAATAAAATACATACATAACAACAACTGGCTCTAAAGCTGCCTTTACACGGGTCGATTTCTGTTGGTTGTAAAATCGACTAGCCAAAGCATTGAAATTTTACGGTTGTATTACCAAAATCGGCCCGTGGAAAGGCAGCTTAGCTTAACCCTTTCGCACACAAATTTTTTGAAAACGTTTGCAGAAGGAAACTACCCAGTAGCAAAATGTAATGTAAAGTAATCGATAAAAATAATCAGTAAAACAACCCTTTTCACATTCGAAAATGCATTTGTTTCCCCAGAGCGATGTCCTAGGAAAAGTGGGGCATTCAATTTTGCATTACCTAAAATAAATAAGTAAGTTTTGGGACTTTTTGAATACATTAGAATGGTGATTACATATTAAACAGTAACTGGATCTAAAACTCATAAGAAATACGTCCGATTATTTCTCACACATGGAATGCATTACTACTTTTCCCACCTTTTAGTGATATTTGTAGACAAGATATAAAATTTCCATAGAACTAGAGAAAATAATGTATAAACAGCTTAAATGGGGCACGAGTAAAATTTTAATGCTCCCGTTGAGACAAAATAAATGCAACTACCCAATAAACATTTGGATTGGAGATCAAGTGGAGATCCAATACAAATTCTAAGGTCCAATGTTAATTTTCAAGTGTACCTCAATTGGAGAACCAATCCATTCTCTAACAAAAGGGGACATTATTTATGGAAAATAATCTGAGTTCTCCACTTGAGAAAACCTTGGATGCAAATTTGAATATAAACTTTATTCAACTTTTATTCAATCCTTGGGAAAATTTTGAAGAAAAATGTTTTTATCTTCTTGAGAATCAAGAGATTCTCAAAGATTGGAAAAAAGTTACAAAAATTATTGCTTTTATCTACGTGATTTTATAACAAATTTTTTTACGTCGGCATGTCGACAGCCGCCGATTAAGCCACTTGTTATCTCGGTCAGAAAACCTCAAATGTATTTCACAAAAGGGCAAATGTATTTCAGAAAAGGCAAAAATTATTTCAGAAAAAACCAAATGAAATTCAGAAAAACACAATTGTTCTTCAGAAAAAATCAAATGACTTTCAGAAAAACGCAAATATATTTCAGAAAAGGGCAAATGTATTTCAGAATAGCACAAATGTATTTTAGAAAAGCATAACTGTATTCTAAAAATATTTTTCTGAAATACATTTGTGCTATTCTGAAGTACATTTGCCCTTTTCTAAAAAAAACATTTGCGTTTTTCTGAAAATAATTTGACTTTTTCTGAAATACAATTGTGTTTTTCTGAATTTCATTTGGCTTTTTTCTGAAATACATTTGGCCTTTTCTGAAATACATTTGAGTTTTTCTGAAATACATTTGCCCTTTTCTGAAACACATTTGATATTTTCTGAAATTCTGAGATATGTAGTTCGGAACTAGCGCTTTGTCAGACTGTCTCTAAAGGCTGGTTTCTCCAACTCAACTTAACTTAGTTAAGTCAATTTTCTTGACTAAGTCAAGAATAAGCTGTGTAAAACGTAGGCAATTTTTTGACTTAAGTCCAAAAAGTGGCTAAACTAAGCTAAGTTGAGTTGGCCATAAGTTTTACTGCAGGGAATTATTCGCACGCACACAGTGACACCAATTGCACGCACACTACAAAAATGCTCTGCCGAGGCTGCCCACCTCTGCTTTAAAGTATCCATAAAAAAGAGCGGACATTTTTACACAGTACATCTATGGAAGATAAACTCGGCCCCTCAACAAACTTATTAATATGTAGTCAGTATTTTCCCATCCTTAGACACGGATTTGGGAAGCAAAGCCTGCAAAGTTAATTGCAGCTTTTTGATATTACTAACTTTAGTGTCGACTTAATTTTGGCTATAACTACGGGCCTTGTTTCCCAGATCTGTTTTTAAGAATGGAAAAATACTAACCACAACTACGGGCCAAAGTTCGCATGTTCGATGTTTATTACTACGATTAAATTCCCAGAAATACTTGAAAAAAATTTTCCTAGTCTATCTAAATAATACTAATTTAAACAAATGTTGACCTGCTACATTTAGTTCAGTAAATTGTTATTTCCTGCTACTATGGTTAGAATGATTTACGATCAAACTGTTGGATGGGAAGCAATCTATGAAATTAAAAAATTGCTGAAAAACTGTATTTGTCTGTAAAAAGTTAATATCCGCTTTCGGATTCTTGTTATTTGAGGGCCAGACGCGTCCAATGGTACCCGCTTTCCAAAATTTTGACCAATTTTGGAGGTTGAAAGCCCTCCTAGATAATTACGTATTGTAACCCTCACTTCCTTCTTTCTGTATTGCCATAAAAAGAAGCCGAAGTATTTCTGCGCAGAACTTCTTTCTGAATAGGCGGCCTTCGGCCGAACTTAGGGATAATAACCCTCACAAAGTAGAATTCTCTTTCTGTGTTGCGAAGAAAAGAAACTGAACACCTTTTGCAGATACCACCTTTCTGCCTAGGTTAATAACTTTTGATCGGAAAATTTCTTGCTTCTAGTATAAGCAGCCAACTGTTAAAAATGTTATAATAGCTCGTACATAAATAAAAAAAAAATTCCTTCAACTTACGAATACTTATGGGAAAAGGTATCCAAATTTACACTGAGGACAAAAGCGAAGTATCCCTCAAAATTTAAGGCGAAAATGTACCCAGTTGGATACATATGTATCAAAACGACAACACTGCTGGCAAGTTCCTGGATATTTTTTGCTGGAGAATACGAAAACTTAACTAATAATATAACAATCCTTTACTAAAGTACTATAACTTAAACATATACCTGTCGACGATGTTTTTGCAAAACCGGCTATCTTACGGCATTCAAATTTTAAACGAAAGCGAAAAAACGGGTTTTCTTTGATGGCATAGCCTTGATAGGCGGTATTAGTTGCGTTTTTTTACTCATTTCCAGTAAAATCCAGTAAAAGTTTTTACGAATTTTCATGTTTTGGCGTTTTCGTACGCAAAAACTTGCAAAGTAGGGGAAATTGAGAGAGCGAAAAATGACAGTTGAAGTTGCAAGTTTTTACTGGATTTTACTGGATAAATTTTTACGTGTAAGAATTTGCCAGTACGAAAAACAGCTGATCGCATGTTGCTGGATGAAATTTAAACTAATAAGGAAACTGTTTGTGGGTTTTTATTGTTGAATCTCACAAAATAAACCTATTTAAATACAAAATATATTGTTTTATTAGGAATTTGCTGCGAATAAACAACCAATTTATCAGCTGTTCATGAAACTTGCAAATTGTTACTGGAAAAGCGTTCGCGTACTTTATTGCAATTTTTTTCTTTGAGAGCGAATTCTTAGAAATAACGTTACTGGAGAGTTGCTGGCAAGTTACTGGATAATTTGTAAAAAAACACAACTATTTTCTTTAGCTATTATTTTACAAATCCGTTGTTTTTAACGATTTTACGATTTGTATGCATAAATCTCGATGCCTCGGGGATACCAAATCTCATTTTTACCACCACGGCGATTTAGGCGGTTTTGCAACTGGTCGATAGGCGGTTTTGAAAAAATATCCGACGATATTTATATTTATGTACATTAACAAATTGCAAAGCTAGTATGTAGTATATTGAATTTGGAATGCTTACGATGTTTTCACGTAGATTGTTATGAAAAATCTGCAATTTAATATCAGTTACTTCCTCCTCTTCCTCGTCCATATCGCCACCAAAGAATTTTTTAAATTCCCCTTTTGCAGCGGCCAGGTTGATAAAAAAAATTTTTACGCTTTGATATGAATTCAGAACACTTATGGGTGGTGGTATGCGAACCCTGCATTGGTTTTTACTATTAACAACTTCCGATTTTCACGGCATGCTTATCATTTTAGCCTGCACGGCACGGCGGCGAGCAAATTGCGCTATCATTAGTTTCTAATCTATTCGAATTTAATGCTTGAGCCACAAAGGTCAGGCAGCCTTGGAAGAAGTGGACTGTGAACCGCCGTAATATAATTTCGGCACATCAGCACTGAAAATGTTTAGCACAAAAAAGGAAACGATACCAGATATAAAAGTTTATTTTTCACTTATGTGTGTTAACTCATAAAACGCAGTTCACTAGAAAATCAAAGATTTGTTTTTATTCCCGTTTTCACTCACAATTCCGAATGTTTTCAGTTTCCACTTCTTTGATTGCCACAAAAATCTCCCCTTTCGGTTCAATAGCGATTTTTACTTTTTGTAAAGCAAAGTTCTGGTTTTTGCATAGAATTATTTATGTGACTTGAGTGTACCAACAATGTTATATCTTTATACACATATACATTTTGATCCGCACCCACATATGAAGCAAATTTTCCAAACAAATAATTTTTCAGAAATTTCCACGTATAAAAAACGCAAACAAACTTCAAACGGACAACTCAGTAGAGCTGGAAAAAAATTGATGACACTATCGATAGTATGTAAGTTTCCAATACCCCGACCAACGATGATTTTTCCGCAAATATCGATAGTTTTTCTCTAAAAGGCCCTACACACGGATCGATTTACCGGCCAACCAGCTGGCCAACCGATAGAAGTTGTGGTAAATAAGCCGTGTGTAGGCAAGTTGGCAATCCTTCGTCAAGTTGTACGTCAAGTTATACGTCAAGTTGGAGAAAATCAAAAATTTTTAATTTTTGAGGCAGGTTGTTAAACTTGTTGCTCTGTGTGTAGACAAGTTGGCAACTTAAAATGCGATTTCATTTTTTAAAGGCGCATTAACGTTAACATGGTTTTTCGGTTCGTTTCGCTAGTGAAAATGCGTATAACTTATGAAAACTGGTTGGTGCGTTTGTAGGGCATTTCGTTAAGTAGGTTGGTCAACTGGTTGGCCGATAAAGCAATGCGTGTGTAGGGCCTTTAATATGCCTCGGTTATAATGGAAGTAACGGAACGGAGTGAACTGGCAAGGTCGGTGCACATAACTGCAAATCTTTTGTTCAGGATAAAAGATCTGCACCGTTCACCGATTTTCAAAAATGGGGTGTCAAATTAAAGCGCTGGGCCTGTAGATGTGCAAACTTGTTTTATTTTTTCGAACAGAGTTGCCACCCGTAGAACAAACGAATTCAAATCATTTAATTGGCAATGCCATAATAACTGCGCCGTTCGTTCGATTTTCTCAGATGCGGTATCAAATTAAAAGGCTTGGACCTTAACACCTTTTAAAAAATTATATTCAAATTATCTAAAAAAAAAATATGTATTACGAAATGGGTAATGTGAAACGGGCGCTAAAAATAAAAAAAGCTATAATAATGCAGCGTTTTTGCTGCATTTAAAATGCAACATTTAGCACTTTCGGATATATGTTATTGAAGAGCGTTCATGCTGTGGCATTTAGCAAATATACATTTACGCGAGTTCGAAATCGTATGCTTTTGACAAACAGTCGTGTTCTAGTCACTTATTCAGATCCGTATCTATTACGATCAATTCTCACGGAAAAGATAATGTACAAAAACCCTACTGGTAAGAAAAAAATTAATTTTAGCCCAAAAATTCAATACAAAAACTTGAATTGTTTTAAACATAACCGAAAATTTATTTGTGTATATGTTCATTTGTCGGTGCTGTTAATTGAAATTTCCTCACTTAATTAGGAAACAAAAGAAACATATTCTTTAATTTCCGTTAATTTAAATTCAGTTGAGTTTGACACTTTTCAAGATTTTGCAAGAAAAAATTTTTCTGACTAAATCTGAATACTTCCGACAGAAGAGAGTCACTCTCACTGAGTGTTTCTCTCTCATTTTTGCTGACAATTTCGAGTTAAGGAACGCTTTTTGGACTAAATCTGACTACCTCGGACTTTTTGTGACTATTTCTGGGAGATAAGGAACGCAACTAATATTGGCAAATGCTCGATATGCTACAACAAAATCGATAACAATTAAAAGTGTTGCCACATCAACATAAAAGCGCTAACTCCATAACCTACTTATAGCGTGTTTCGACCACAGTATTTACAGTAACAAACCTTTTCGCAGTTTTTCACCAATTGGTCCCCGAGGAGTACTTTTGTGTTGTATGCAGCGTTTTGGTTTTGCGGGCACGGCAATACTTACTGTGGGGAATTTCGCCTCGTGATTAGAAAAAGTTTTTTTCGAGGATAAAATATATATAATTGTGTTATTTATGAACAAAATGTAGGTTAAATATCATATCAATGTTTAATTAAGAATAATGTCAATAGTAAAGTACATAATTATTGCCTGTGTTTCTTTAAACTGGAAACTGAAATCGTAATTATAGCACTGAATGGAGTTTTCTTAAATGTAAGTTGAAAATCAATAAAATATCCTTTGTAAGATTGTATTTTTATGAAAAACATGAATTTTGTGAATATGTCATGGAAAATTCATGGAAATGCTCCAGCTCTTCCGAAACTGCCGCAAAAACAAGCAATAACTCTGCCATTACTGAATATACTTTTAGTTAAAAAAAAAATAACACAGGCACTGATAGCGAACGAAAATTAACAAAACATTATTCAATTGCTCAATAAAAATCGGATGTTTTTCTCTTGTGAGGGTCTCATTCGTACATCGTAAATTTTCTGACAATTGTGAGCGTATGAGCTTTCGAATTTACGCCAGCATAGGGATAAGCTCACAGTAGTCAGAAACCTCACAATAGTGAGAGTGGTGAATTTTGTGAGGGCAACATAATAGGGCTGTTAGTTTTCGTTGTTTTCTTTGCTTTGTTTACTTTTCTTTCTTTTCCAATGAAACAAGATGGCGTAGAACTCGCTTCAAAAATCGATTTTTCTCAATCTCTTGTTTTGCGTGCCCTTGTATCGTTCGTTCATGGATACGTGTCACGTTTGCGATCACACCTAAAAATTGTAATAGATTATGCAGTAGTGCCAATTTACAATGCTTTCTGAACGTAGCAACCCTGCATGTCATTAAAACGCCATTTTGTATTTCATATCCGTCATATTTTAATTGAGGGAAGGATTTTATCTTAAACTTTAAAAGAATAATGCCAGATACTGGAAAAAAAATTGAGTGAACTGCGTGTTTATGATTTGAAAGAAGAGCTTGAAAAAAGAAAGTTAGAAACTTCTGGCGCTAAGGCAACTTTAGTGGAGCGGCTTGAACAGGTACTTATTAATTTATTACCTAATGTATGTAAAACATGCAGGCTGATGGTAATATTCGATACACATGCTGTAGATATAAATATGAATTTGCATATGTGCGTGTATATATATGTAACATCAATAATTATTTTAGGCGATCAAAAGTGAGGGCTTAGATCCTGCAAAATACCTTTTTATGCCTAATACCAAAGCCACCCCTAAGAAAGCAATGGAAGCGAAAAAAGTTGGTGGAAAGCCCATTGAAGAAATTAAAATCAAAGAAGAACCTATTGACGAAGATGATATACCTATTAAAACAGAAGATGGCGGAGAGGAAGAATACTATGACGAAAATGACCAATTCGAGGGCGATGACGACGATCAAGTCGACCAAGTAGGCGATGTGGATGATGAATGTGTAATTATCGAGGATGAAGGAGGTGATGGTAATAATGATGGCGCAGATGAAGAAGGGGATTATCATGATGGGCCTGAAGGTGAAGAGGAAAACGCGGGCGAGTCTAATGAGGAATCAATAAATTTAACTATTGGGGAAGAAGAGCAAAAGCTCCTACACGACGAGGTGAGTAAAATTAAACTAAAAAATTATATTGATTATGAAATGTCGAAAGGCGCTAAATATCAAATGAGGTTTTTGCATTAAAAAAGTGTTTTGAAGAAAAATACTTGGGATGTCTTAACCCGAGTTAACATTTTCTGTGTCAGAATGGTTCCCCATGGGGTTGTGAAGGGTTCGAGGGGTCAGGTATTACTTTTTACAAAGTTTTCCATACCCAACCCCTGATTCCTGATTTTAATGACGCCCTACCCTTCAAAAGCTTGTATTTCGAAAACTATTGACCCGATTTTAAAAATAAGAACACGGTATAGATAATTGAAATACTGATATATACTGATTTGTATATATTTATATACATTCTAGGAAACAAAAACAAATTTATGGCTGTTACTTATTTTGAAAATAGGTTCAATAGTTTTTCGAAATATAAGCTTTTGAAAATATTAAAAAATCCACTTTTTAAACCACCAAGTGCCGCCCTTTAATTTCCGAAAAAAAAGTTATGCCATTAAAACTAGGAAAAAGGGGCGGATCACTACCACTCTTAAGCCCATCGGCCCCTATTCTTTAGGTATTTCAAGCTAGATTTATTAAAAAAACTTAGCCTACTAGTGCATTTAAGTTCTTTGAATTTTAAAGTCTAGTATTAAAAGTCGTGCTTTTGTAAAACTTGGCATCATTTTTGCAAAGAAGATAAATACATGAACAGCAGTTATCAGGTGCCATCATTTATATCAAGGGTGCTCAACAAATAGTCTTGCCCAATTCTCAAAGTTTGGCAAGTTTGTAACACAAGTCAAAATCCACTTCGGTTTTTCGTAACGTCACGCCAGCGCGTATATTTACTAATCAATAAAAGGACATTTAATTGCTATGCAAATCTAGAAAAACCTTTTAAAATTTTGACTTTTTCAATGTTCTTTTATAACATTTTGTCATACCAGCTTGATGTAACGCCAGTTTGGGAAAACCCATATGTATGTACATGTTGGAACAGTTTTGCAGAGTTGAAATATGAAAGGGAGTCTAAAGCATTCATGCACGATATGTATTTCCATATGTAAATGCTACTTTACTGATATGTTCTATATTGATAGTAAGCTAACATCTCAATGTGTAAGCATTCCGAAATCAAAGCGAGACAGTCTAGTACTGTTTTTGTCAATGTATTGTGTACTTGAGTGCCGGTTTTGTATATGTGTTGTGTACATGTTTATTTATAAATGTGTGTGTTCCTTTTCTTTCGTACGTGTTTATTGATATATCTGTACTGTAGTGTTTTCGGACGGTACTAGCTCTTACTGCCAATATAGGAGTATTACATATATGGTTCTAATAGATGCATATATGGTACATACGAGTACACGCAAAAAAGTAGCATTTACATAATATGTATGTGCAGGAAGTTTATACTACTTCTTATTTCACAAAGGTGGGGAAATGTATTCTATAGTCGATATTCGACATTACATACATCATAGGTTTTGATAGTTGTCCTCTCCATAGCCGAGAAAATAGTAAACTTCCGCTAGCAGGTCAATTCTGGGCTGGTAACAAAAATGTTGTAGCTGCTGAGCAGGTCAATCTGCACTGGTAATGAAAATTCTGTAACCGGTAAATAAGTTCCTGTCAATTTTTAAAAACTTTTCGCAATCTGTCTACTCTTGTAACAAGTAAATTTTGTTGCTATCTAAGTTGGTATTTCCCCGTGAAATATGCAATGCCAGAATTTCCTAAAATCTTCATACCTGAATTACTAAATATTTAACTGCATTACCAACGCACCTATGTGGAATCGCTGTGACAAGAACTGGTAACACTTTTTGCTAATTTTGTTGCGGTAGGGGCTTACTTTTGATAATAAAAATTTCCGGTTACAAAACAATCGGTAACGTCCAGAATAGACACCTGTAAATGTCGAAAACCTTCCACTGCAGCTGCAAGTCTACTGGCAATTGCCAATCCGTCTGTATTTCTGCCTAAATAAAGAAATTTTTAGCGGTAACTTTATGACTAGGGCTGGGAAAAATATGCCAGAAAAAACTAAAAATAAGCGATAATTGTCCTATAAGTAAGGTACGTTCCTCCAGGGATGAGAATTCGATACTCAACGAAAATTTAGACACGCTTGCATAGCTCTTAATACGAATTTCACATTCGATCTTCGATAGCCAGTGAAGATCGAATATCGAATGCAACTCATAATAAGGGCCGTATATTCGAAATCTTCATAAAATTCTCTATAAAATTCGTCTAATTTCAAGACCTGACCTACCGGTACCCACACTTTTTTTTACTAATAATCTTTATCATCTACATACATATCACCTGGGGCTGAACGTAACCCGAAAATGGTGTACTAAAGTGGGACTGAATGTAAATCCAGTAAAAACCACTATAGTACCATTCTCAAGGAAATATAAACTTGATAGTCTAAAAACTGCGAAGAAAGCTGTAATATCATTTATGACGTGTAGGTCCATGGCAGTAAAGAGTTGGTGATGCACACCAAAGATACTGAGTGGATCTACACCACTATAGTACGACCCACTTTACGAACTATATAACTCGGAACAATTAAAGGCTGGCATGCGTATGCATGACCGGAGCCATGAGAACTTGTCTAACCGCATCCTTGGATGTTCTTTTAGATCTTACCCCTCTTCATATTCTCAGGCGAAGAGAGAGAGAGGAAACGAAATTACCGATAAACTAGCGAAGAAGGGTGTATCGACCCCTTGCAGTCCAAAGCACTTTTAGGAACATTTAACCTAAAACGCTTCAAGGAATGTATGAGCTTATCAAAGAATAACTTAAGAATTGTTACATGAATCCTGATAGGGCCCTGCAGGCTGAACTATCACCTGACTAAACTGGGAATTTACTCGCATGAGCGATGCAGATTTTGCATGACGGAAAACGAGGCTGCACAGCACATCTTAGAATAATGTCCTGCACTGATGCACAAACGCAAAGAGCACCTAGGTGAACATCTGATAACCAAAAGCGAAGTGAAATCCATAGATTTAGGTTTCTCGGTTACTGGATTAATATACACACTATAATCCATGAAGGGGGCACAATAGATCTTAAGGTCGCAGTGCTTTATCCCCAACAATAATAATAATAATGCTAAATCAATGAAGTTCCATTCAATTTGTTCATTATTTTTATTTGATAATCTCGGCTATACATACAGTAGAAAATAACATTCGTTTTTAAATTATGAACCGAAAATTACCTTTTCTGGTCGAATGTATATGCATGTACTTAGATGTAGTTGGAAAAAATTTAAATGAACTTAATTCGTACTTCGATAGATGTTCTGTTCTAGTTGTGGATCCAGTAAGTAATATATCTTATATTCATTCATCAATTCTATATTTAAAATTAGTACAATAAGACTTAGTCTTTTGAATGTAGCTAAACAGATTCAGAGGTAATATTAATATTAATGCAGGAAATAAAACAAAACAAAATATGATATTAGATCTCACTAAATAAAATGTATAAACTAAAAATTATGGACTAGATAAATACTTATTTAGATCGTTCATCCACTCGAAGAGAAATAGTTATGGAGGGAAATTTTAAAGTTGCTTTTGTAGAATTTCATTTTGACGGCATGAGGAATAGAATTCCAAATACGAATAGCGTTAATGAAAAACAGTCTGGCACAATTTTTAAAGTTATATGAAGGCAGAATTAAGTCAGAGGAACGTTCCGACTTTGGAAAAATAAGTTACAGATAACGTGGGGTTCTCGTATGTATGTATAAGTTTATAGAGGAAAATGCAGTTCCTGGCTTTTATGTAGTCTGATATTAACAATTTTAGTAAAGGCAGGGTTTATGGCCAAAATACGTATTTTTTTTTTTTTGAGTATGCATTAGGGTGCCCTCGAAAATGCTTTTTTTGGAAATTTCAAGACCCTACCCCCGAATTTTATTTGTTTTTATGATAAATCATATTGCCTATTTTTATAGATTTTTTAAAGGTCATTTAGGTCAGAAAATAGGATATTGTAGATTTAGCAGTTTTTGAATGACTTTTTTTGTTAAGATTTCAAAGATCGAATATTATCTTAGAACAGGATATATAGGCTTTTAAAATGGTATATAAAAATTTATTGTCGGACTAGACTTGTTGGGATTTTTATCGAGAAAATTTTAAAAATACCCATATTTATCTTAATTTTTTTAATTCTACAATTTCAAAATATGGAGTACTATCTAAAATTAAATCTATTTCCAAATAAAGTGATACGCCATT
This sequence comes from Rhagoletis pomonella, assembly GCF_013731165.1. Taxonomy (NCBI): domain Eukaryota; kingdom Metazoa; phylum Arthropoda; class Insecta; order Diptera; family Tephritidae; genus Rhagoletis; species Rhagoletis pomonella. The sequence continues at coordinate 34,806 of NW_023459651.1, read as the reverse complement.
TATTGCAATCGCCTAAAAATTGTCGAATTTAGGCGGCTTTTCTTAAATACGGCCTTAAATTATATGTGTGCATGTACCGGAATTTCGAATTTTTTAAGCAGTGTTGCTAATGCGTTCATAAATATTTATTCAAAATTGTATATACAATCGCTCTTTAGCAAAAAAGTGGATTTTTTCAAGAAATTTTAGGAGAATGCGGGTGGCACCGCCCACTTATATGATATATCCGTATCAATTAAATTTGGTAAACACATTTCGCTTAGGCTTCTTAAGCGCCATATTGAAAATTTTTGAAATCGCACAAGTAATTTATAAACAAAAAATAAAACCGACTTCAATTCTCGTATACAAATTTAGGATTATCGTTAATTTCTTTATGATTCGTTAATCGGATTTAGACTAAATTAATAAAGGACTACCTGTGAGGTAAAACCTTTCCTTTAAAAAAAGACTTATAGAAATCGGTTGACGTGGTCCAAAGTTATGCGATAACATACATTAAAAAAAATATTCCGACGAATTGATAACACTTCTCCTTTTTTGTTAAGTCAGTTAATAAAATCCCCAAACTTTGTGCAAAAGTCATAAAAATTCAAAAAATTTGCGCACTAATTTCCAATATCTAATCAGATTTTTTAGAAAAATTATAAGTATGTAGTTTTATAGCCTATTCAATTTTAGTATAACAAATTGCATGTTAGAAGCTGCTAAAAATTGCGTTGACGCAATATCTTCCATATAAAGTATGTTCAACAACTTTTTTTTGTATGGAAAAAATTATAACACTGTCCATTAAAAAAATTCCAAAATTTTAATGCGATTTTTAAGCAGTATAAAATTTGCATTTTGTTGTACTAAAATTGAATGGGCTATCAAACTGCATACATACGAATTTTTCTGAAAAGTCGGGAAAACTCTCCCATAAAGGGCGGTCGTTAAAGGGGCGGTGGGTGAAGAGGGAGTAAGCGTGGAGGGGGCATGAACCGCCATTGAAAGAAATGCAACTCCTGACCCACCTACATACGTCTCCTATGGGTCCCTAGGGACCCCTTACAAAAATGGCCAAAAATCACAAGTTTCGCTTGCGTCCACAGGAATTTTGCGTATAAATTATTTCTGCTGAACACATTGGCCCGTAGTAATAGAGAAATTAGAAAAAGGTTTTAACGATTAAACTTGTGTTTTATTGTAATCACCATTTTAACTCTATCTTTTGTGTAATATTTTGTTCTGCTGTAAAATATTAGGAGTGTTTGCTATGCAACTGCCAGTAAGAATTAGCCAGTAACAAAATTCAGAGAACAAGGTACTTTACTCTCCGAAAGAGAGAAACTTACTAAGTTTTGCGCGAACAGGAATTAGCAAACATTAGCAAGCTTCACTGCCAGCTAGCGTCCATGGTTGCATTTCGAGCATAGTACATTTTTTAAATCATTTCAGGTGGAAACCAAAACAGGACCAATACGTATATTTCTTCTTATTCTGACTTTCTTCAACAACTCAGAAGAGAATGGGATGCTGTAAACCAAATTATTAACCGTAAATCAAAAAGCAAATCGGATTCGCTTGTGTTAAGTTTGGACGGCACTGATGTCTCGGATCCTCTGGTAGTTGCAAATGCGCTGAATGATTTCTTTGTTAACGTGGGTACTGGTCCCGCTATATTTAACAACTATAATTTTTGTACGTGTCAAACTGACCCATTGCATCCTGAACTCGCCCCGCCCAGTAACAGTTTTTTTCTTTGATCCCATATCCGGCTCAGAAATTCTGATCATAATCAAAAACCTAAAAAATTCTGGTTCTAGTGGAAGTGATAACATTTCAAATCGAATATTAAAGAGCATAGGATTGTATATTGTTGACGTTCTGAAGCATTTATTTAATTTAAGTATACTCTCTGGAGTTTTTCCAGAAGACTTAAAGTGTGCTACTGTTATACCTCTTTTTAAAAAAGGAAATAAAAAAGATAAAAACAACTACAGACCTATATCCTTATTATCTTCAATAACCAAAATTTTCGAGAAAGCTGTGAAGGGTAGACTTTTAGCATATCTGGATAAAATAAATTTCTTCAGTCCAATGCAGTTTGGTTTTAGGTCCGGTCTCTCCACTGAAGATGCTCTTTTAGATTTCTGTTCATTTATATATAAGGCCATTGATGAAAGAAAGAGTTGTGCTAGTTTATTCGTCGATATTACGAAAGCGTTTGACATGGTTGACCATACTATTCTTTTGAGCAAATTAAATTCGGCTGGTTTTCGTGGTAACATCCTAAGATGGTTTGAATCTTACATAACGAACAGAGTTCAAAAAGTTAAAATTGAAAATTATTTGAGTGAACCCAGATTTATAACCCTAGGTGTACCCCAGGGATCGGTTCTTGGACCAATCTTGTTTTTGATTTATATCAATTCAGTATTCTCGTTGCCTTTTATCGGGAAGGTTGCTGCTTTTGCTGACGACCTTGCCATTGCATACGGATCAGACAACTCATTTAATCTTTTTGTAGATATCAACCACGACTTACATTTGCTAAGATCTTGGTTTGCAGGCCACAAGCTGGTAGCAAGCAACAAAACGAAGTTAATGTATTTTAGTCTTGGTAACAAAGACATACCAAATAACGCATTTACTTTTCATGCCTCGAACTGTATGCGATATATATTATGCTCTAATAATTGCACTCAGCAAAATGCTGTAGCTACTTTTTATCATAGTATTAACTGCAACAATAATTGCTTTAACATCGAAGTTGTTCCTGACTTTAAGTATTTAGGAGTTATAATAGACCAAAGCCTAAGTTGGTCTTCGCATATTTCGGCTATGAAGCTTTACCTTCTATCAGCCGTACGTTCCTTCTATAGTTTGAAAAAACTGTGCTCCAACAAATTATTGATAATGGTATACCATGGGTTAATCCACTCTAAATTACAATACGGAATCAGTTGCTGGGGTGGTGCATACGCTAATAAGGTTCGTCCGCTTTTAGTCATGCAGAAGTGTCTTATTCGAAGAATATGTAGCGTTGGGCGCATGACACATTCCATGGATCTCTTCAAAAAGTTAAATATTCTTCCTTTGCGTCATTTGTACTACTTTAAAGTTTTGAACATTTTTTTCATGAGGAGCGGATATACTCAAAGTCCTATATACAATCTATACAATCTGAGAAGTAGATCGTTATTTAACATAGCAATTCCGAGCTTTCGCACCACACTCTTTCGAAACTTCTACGCCACAGTGTCTTGTAAATTATTTCTCAAATTACCCGACGATATACAGCTTATTAGATCGCTTTCAGTGTTCCTCAAAGAGGTGAAAATATGGCTTTTTGGCTTCAATCATGAAGGTATCGAAGTTTTGCTGTGACCTATTATTTAGGCTGACTTGCACAACGAAAATTTATATTTTTAACTCAGAGCTAACGTCAAATGGGGGGTTAAATCCATACGTTTTTGACAAATTATCAAATTAACTTAGTTCAGGAAATGACTCGGCGTTGTGCAAGTGGGCCTTAGTGTATAAGTAATGCATTACCGCTGAAGGTTTAACATAATACATTTTGATGTAGGTTCTGAAATTGCTTTGAATGCTTTGCCTAAATTTTTATGCATAAATTTGTATTCATATATTTAATTTAATAATTTTTAACTTTACTAATCATATTCGCAACTACATTTTGATTTCTACTTATGCCCCCCACTAATGTAACAATTATGAAATGACATTTCCACTGCTCTTTATTGTAGCATACTATGTCATTAACTATTTTCTTACTGAATTTGTTATTTTAAGATTATGTATTTGTTTTATTGTACATTTTTTATGAATTAAGAAAATAATGAATAAACATACATACATACATACATACAAACGCTTCAATTTCATTGTGGAAGTCACTGTCGGATTTCCTATGTCGATAGTGGTGTCGAGTGCCTTCCGATTACGGATACAGCTTTTTCAGCCGAGTACCTTTCAAATGTTTGGAATTAATTAAATTAATTGAATAAACAAAAATTAGCATACTTCTTTCATTAGTAAATCGCAACAAGATTGTTCATTTTTAAATTTAACGAACTCGTTGATTCAAATAAATGTTCACAAAAATGCAACCGTGTACCACAATCCTGCTTGCAAATTCTTACTGGTAAAAATTTTCCCAGCACGAATTTGCAACTTCCCCTCCAAATGAAATGTCAAAATTGTGCTCTCTCCTT
>NW_023459651.1:0-30186 GCF_013731165.1 Rhagoletis pomonella | reverse complement strand
ATTATTGCTTTAAACCGTCTGAGTTTAATTTAATTTTAAACGAGTTGCAAACTCCGCAACAAAAATGGACGCTGATATTAAACGCTTGTTGTGAAGCATAAAAACATATATACAATATATATTGCTGATAGAAATCTATACTGAAATCAACAGCAAAACAAACAAAGTCAAAATTAAAACAACTAACAAAAATAACTATTTTCACCCGTAAATCGCCGTTACTTACCGGTTATTTATAGCCGATGCTGAGGGCACCGCTTCAGGAAATAGTTCAACGCAAAAGAGCAGCAAAAATGCGGCAGCTTCAAAGGATTCAAAGACGTCTAAAAGTATTTCCAGCGGCAATAAGGACGAACGTAAAAAATAGTAAGAATGAGGAAGACAAATTGAAGAGAAAAGATGAGAAAACTGGCGACAGAAAGGAGAAGGACGATAGGTTGGTTGAATGCCAAAGTGTAGAAGCCTAGAACATCACCATAGAATGAAAAACTATTTTATAATGGATGAGAAAATTGCAGTCAATAATTACTTTTGAATCAGTTTGTTGTATGAGAGTTTATACCAGTTATAGTGTTGAGCATTTGGAAAGATACCAGTAGAATGTTGTATTGTGAGAAACCTACAACAAAAGAAGAAGAAGAATAATAAATGGGAAGTCGACTGCCTGTGGACGGCATTGCTATACATTCTAATCAAGGAGTAGCAGACGTTCAAAAGATGAGCTACCAAAAATACTGAACTTTCACTTGGGCAGTTTAATGTTTACAGAACAGTTAAGATCCTTTCTAATCCACCTTCCGAAATCTGAACCAAAGCTCAATATCTTATAACTGATATAAGTTTTTCATATCAACAACTATTCGACTCTGCAAGATTGACTAAAGATTTAAGGCAGACGTCGTCGACACATTTTACTAATATCATTTCTTTTTTTAATATTTTTCCCGCTGAATTCAACTTGATTCAACCCACAATGTATTGTACTCGTGGTTATCCAACTGAAAACAGTGAACATAAATCATCTTCAAACAAAACATCGCAAAAGGATGACAAAGGTAATTAACCCAAAAAAGCAGATTAATAAACAAAGCCATCTGCAGAAAGTGTTATTGCGAAAATCGACAATCATGCAGGGTTAGAAAGTAATAAGCTCTCTTTTGAAATAAAAGTTACATATGAATTGAATTAAGTGGAAGACTCAGCAAAGAAAGTGTGAACTTAGCCAAGTTTTTATTGTAGGTAGTGCTTGAAGGTTATAAAATCATTTGATCGGGAGTTCACTCTCACAACAAAATTCAAGATTTCTTTATTTAAAAAATAAAGAAAAAACTTAATTGTGGACATAGAACTTTAATAACTCCTAGATATAGAGCTTGAACGCATTTAAGAATTCAGTACGGTGCGGCATCTTTAGTGTAATTTATGCATCAAATCTAGGAAAAATATAACCGGAGCAGTTCCTAGTACAGCACTGAATCAATTTTTGCAGTACAAAGGGATTACACTCCAGCACCGAGCTAACAAATACTTGTGTTCCACTTGCAATCAATGTCCTGATTCCAGTCTTATCGGTATCCAGGCATTATTAAAGGTCTCCATGCTGCAACAAAATATCAACAATGATTTCGTTCTTGCTGCTAAATCATTTAGGTTTCGACATTTGCTGTAGTGAAATCCTTGTATGCGGGAAAATAAATATATGCAGGTACTTCTTTCAACAGCAACTGGCTGGAAGGACGACGTTTTAGCCGAATGTAGATCCCGATTCTGGAAGCAGCGCCTCGCCAAAGTTATAAGCGATGTACACCGCGATATTGGGAGAACCAGCCTCAGTACTCGTCGTGATAATATCGTCCGGATGACCACTACCCATCAACATAGCGGAAGCGGAATTACCCGAGCAAGCCGGTATACCTGGATCAACCAAAGGGGCTGGTACCGCCGCCTCAATAGCTACCTGCCTCTTGCGTCTGAATCCGGAACTGGCATACACATGCGTGTCATGCGGACGGGACCAACTTTACATCATCACCTATCAACGTCCTTACGCCTCGGCTCTCCGAATCGAATGATGTAAACAACGGGCAGCACCGTCGAGGGGTGACTCCAGCAACTGGTGTTTGATTTGTGTTGAAAAATTTTGGAGATTCTGTATGCTGGATTTGAGAAGAAACAAACATCATTCCCGAGCACTTTGCTGTGGCGGTACAACCGTAGTTATTTTTAGCCGGAACCAGAAAGCTTTAACAGTTGACGCCCACCTTTACACAGCATGACATTCGATTAATCTAATAACACTATACATATTTCGTACTCAAATCTGAAGTTCACATTTTTTTTGCTGAGTTCTGTATAGGGAAACATTCCAAAGTGCATTTAATATAAAAATTTTAAAACAAATTTTATATATAAAAGGACAGCTTTTATCCTCTGTGTCTTTAATTTAAAAAAAATGTATACATATATATATAAAGACTTTCAAAACGAATCGCAAAATATTTGAATGTGTGCTCACCATTACTCTTCCACTATTATTTGTATGGAAATTGCAGAAAAGTCCTCAGCCAATACCTCGGCGAAATCATCGGCCCCAGCAAAGCAAGTAACTGCTTCCCGCAATCTCTGGGTTTCCGGGCTGTCTTCTTTAACACGAGCCAGCGATCTGAAAACCATATTTTCAAGGTATGGAAAGGTGATCGGCGCTAAGGTCGTCACTAACACGCGGACACCAGGCACCCGTTGTTATGGCTACGTAACAATGTCATCATCGGCAGATGCCAGTCGCTGCATCGAGCATTTGCATCACACCGAACTCCATGGACGGATCATTTCTGTGGAACGTACCAAGAACGAAATCGGTAGCAGCTCAACAGCTGGTTCTAAATCCCGTTTAGATGGCATAAAGAAGGAGGAAGATAAGAAGTCTCACGACACAACTTCGAAGACCCGCGATGATAGACGCAAGATTAGTGAAACCAGTAAGAAGGACGATTCATCGAAGAAATCTGATGCCGAAAAGGAGAAGCTGCGCGATAAAGACAAAGAGAAAGAAAAAGAGAAAGAGCATAACCAAAAAGACGATAAGGACAAGGAGAAAGAGAAAGATAAGGTCAAAGACAAAGAGAAGAGCGTGACTAGCAATCGCGAGAAGCGTGCTATTTCGAGGGAAGGGCCCAAAGATCGCAATCCTCGGCAGCTTGCCAACCGCAGCCGCTCTAATGACCGCCATCGTAACGATCGCAATATCAGGGACCAAAGGCAGAGGGAACGCGAACGTGAACAACGCATCAGGCAGCGAGAGTATATACAGTTGCGAGAAGAACGAGAACGACAGCGTTTGCGAGAGCGTGAACGCGAACTGCGTGAAGAAGAGCGTCGTCGGCGGGAAATTCGCGAGCGTCAGCGCCAAGAAGAAACTCGCCTGGCTGAAGAACGTCGCAAGCTAGCACAGGAACGCGAACGATTAGAAAAAGAGAAAGCAGAGTTGCTGCGTTTAGAACGCGAGCGCCAAAAACTCGAGCGGGAGAAAATAGAATTGGAACGACTCGAGCTAAAACGTCAACAAATGAAGTATGAACGCGTTTACACATACATTAATAATTTTTTTAGAACTTACAATACTATATCCATATATACACACCCTCATATACATACATGCACACTTACCCGATGCACAAACACAAACAGAGACCGTTATTTACTACTTCAGTCAACTGTGCCAGTGAGGCGAGGCAGCTTCGCATCAAAAATGTCTCGGGATGTGTGTCGATTGCAGAGTGTTGGATGTATACAAAGTGTGATTATTGTTAAGAAGTTATACATACATACATATGTGATTGATTATATCGCGAGAACGTGTTATTCATCTCAGTATTACTTATGTACATAGATATTGAGTAAGCCAGGTGATGCAACAACATATCTCTCAAAAACGGTCGAATCGTATAGACGTGTCTTTTAAATTAATATGATTTTATTTTTAATCACTAATACTTTCAATTGTCTTTTTCCCAATTTTCATTTGAATCGCGTACTTCAAAGGATTATGCACGCACGAGAGGACCCCATTAAACGTCTGGCAAAGAGATCCAGTACCGAGCGCTACACCGATGTGTCCGATCGGAAGCGGTCCTCTGGAAGTGATTCTCGTTTTGAGGCGCCTCCTCCACCAAGGTTTGATGCCAGTCTCGTAACATCGTCGAGAAGGTAAAAATTGTACAAACATTGTAACATGTCTCAGCTTAAATATGCTAATAAAGTCCATACTCTTCATTCAAAATTGGTATGCATTCAAGCTATTCGCCCTACAAGGCGATTGTTAGAATTACAAATACTGCAATACGAGAAATATTAAGAAATTCAAATTTGCAAACACCCACTTTTCATTTGAGAGTTTTATTAGCGATTAAGGGAGCAGCTTTAAATATTAAAGATACATACCAGAAATTGTTAATTTTTCAGTCATAGTTATGACCACTATTTATGTGGAAGAAAAAATTAATTAGTAAAAACCATCGGATACCTCTATTTTAACTGGAGGACGACCTAAATTAAATGAAATTCCGTCTTAACCGAATGAAGGTTGTGCGAGAATATTTCAACTGCCATAGTCACAACAAAGCGAATTTCAGTAATGAGTGTTTTAGAGTTGTTTTAACTATTTTTGGCCTTTAATAGAGTTTTTTTTTGGTCAGTTTTAGATTTTAATTACTCCTAGGTAACTTCAAATCGGTATGAAATCAACGACGGGAGTACTTATCATCGAAAAAAAACTTGGCATTTACTGAAGCCAAATGAGTAGAGGTGTAGGCCCTGTGAAAAACACGAGCTACAAATTTTTGTTGCCTATTCCACTTTATTAATAATGTAATAATAACCATGCGGATGCCATTTTTTCATCCCTTCCATTTCTTTCAAGCTATTAAGCATCATTTTCTGAGGATTTAACAGTAGATCATTAGGTAAAAGCCCTTCCAAAGGGCCTTCGTGAGAGTTTAGAGGCTTTCCACTCTCTTTTACTTTTTGTATGGAGTGGCACAAATTGAAGGCCTTATTTATTTAGCTACCCATAGAAGGACTTTGAGGAAGACTTTTGTAGGACGTATTTTAGAAGGTCTTTTTGGAGGAGTTCTTTTATACACTGCTGCATATTGAAATTCATTTGTAATGTTAAATAATATAAACTTACACATTCACGTATATTGTAAATAGAAAAAGCCCTTGAAGCCATTCAGGCAAGCACTTTTTTCTGCCCTTCTTGGGTAGGCCTTTTAGAATGACTTCCCTTTAGAAGTCCATACCAATTTTTATTAAAGAGTGCTTTATATACAGTAGGGCTGGGGCTTTCCGTATATTCGGATATTCGTGTACAGATACGAATAAAATACGGATATCCAGTTAATATACGTTCTAATTTGTTGTCCGGATATCCTCTTAATATTTTAAAGATATTCGGTTAGAACTTCCAAACTCCCAGCCCTAATATACAGTAACAAAATCTGTTATTTTCCTTTTTTTAATATTATTTTTAATTAAATACTTATTCTCCGTACTGTGAACCCCTAGTTATGATAAGAAGCGTGATGATTATACTAGTTCTTCATCCGGGAAGCGCGCCATTGATGACTATTCATCTTCGTCTAAACGCATGGATTACTCGAGCGGTACCAAACGTTCAGCTATAGACGATTATTCTGTAGTTCCGGCAAAGCGAAGCTCAGACGATTATGGCAAGCGTAGCAGTGAATATCTTTCGTCGTCTTCATCAAAACGTATCTTAGACGATTATGGTACAAGCAAGTCCTCACGTGACGACTACAAACGCGAAGTTGAAATTCGACATGTTCCCGCAGTAAGTAATAGCGGCAGCTCATCATTCCACACAAGCCGAGATGTCAGCTCTACAATTCATAAGGCTACCGCAAGTCGCTATCTAGACACAGATCGTTCTTCTGGAAGCTATCGCCGTGGCGGTATCGATGACATAAGGTAAGCGCTTTCGAATGGTAGATGTGCGGGGCTTATTTTAATGTGTTTTGTTTAATTTTGTAGGTCCTCATCTGGTAATAAACGCTATGACAACTCAAATGGTTACGGCAACTCTAGCAGTGGCAACAATGTCTGGGCATCATCTACACACTTGAGTGGCAGCTCTGGCGGAAGTGGTGTCAAGTCATACGTCGGCAATGGCATGTCCAGCCTTCACAGTAACTCAACATGGCAGAAATCGGTGGAAGAAAACAGCTGGCGTCCCATGCCATCCACACAAGATCGCTTTGATCGAACTTACAATGAACGCTCCAATAGTGGATACACAGCTGGAGGAATGTTTGGCAGTGGAGGACGCTATGGCGGCCAAATGTCTCGTTACTAAATCTAATTCCGCATTGGCATATTTTAAATGTCGTTTACAATTTTAAAGCTCTTTTATTATTATTATTATTATTATGCATTGCATTATGTGTTTTCAGTCGTACTACAAACATCTTATTTGTGAATTTTCATAAGCTTGGTTAAGACATTTGATTAATTTTGTATTGCGAATGGTGAATCAATCAAAATAATTGTGTGTAGTGTGTAAGGAAGATGTCAGATCGCAAGTCAATGATTTTCTTGCCGGAATCCACATATGAAAGAAAGCAAATATTTGCATTGTAATCAGTCATTAGAAATGGGGAAATAGAACACAATGATTCACCGCAATCATGGTCGTGATTCTAATTGCTTCTTTCCTTTTTTGGTTTACTTGCAATTCCAAAATATTATACTACGACAATGTCTTTTGTAGTCAAATAAGTAACATTTGAATTATAATAAAACAAGTTACATTCATGCAAAATGTAATAAGATGCTTTTATTATTAAACTTAAGGCCCTGTTCCAGGCACGTAATAAAAGCGGCAATACTGCAGCGCTGATGATTTCCAAGTCTGTTGCAACTTCCCGATTGATAAAACGTTGCTAGAACATGACACCGAACATTATACTTTAATAATTCGCGCAACACTGCGGTTGTGATTGCAATTCGAACAAGCGCTAATTCACTGAGGCTCCTCCAGGGACGATACCAAAGGTGTTGTAGTGTCTACCATTACTAAAACACTGTGCGGCAATATGTAAATGTTATTTACCTGTATGAAGTAGCCCTTTTGGCGTTGCTTCTCTGAGGTGTGCAAACTAGATATCAATTTACAATTTTGGGTAGCATTAAGCCGTATTTTTATACACCTACTTACGCTAAAATATCGACCGGTTCCAAAAGCAGCTCTGATTTATAAACCGAGGCAAGAAAATTTGTAAACGCCACAGTATTATTACCGATTTCTGAATCAAAATCTTCACCTCCAAGTTGTAACTGTCAATGTACGCTTGCCTTAGTGAAATTAGACGGTCATAAACGTGTTAACAGACCTTATCGAAATTTCCATCCTCAAACTCTGGTATTCCATTTCTAGTGCCCCAGAAGGTGATGACGTTGTCGTCAGATGTAACCAACGTTCCTTGATCATTGCATTTGCAATTCTAAAATAAAACCTTGCATCTAATCTCAATCTATTAACAAAAAAAATGCATAGTACTTACAACAATATTGCGATGCTTAACGAATTCCACCGGCGTAGGCCGATCCATTTCCCCAGTGTGTCCAATGCCGAGTTGTCCTTCGGAATTGCGCCCCATTGTATATATCCAACCACCCTCCAGCAGTAATACAGTATGCATCGAAGAAAAGCTCGCCTCAATGATTTTATGTGGCATTTGAAGTTTTTTCTATTAAATGGGTGAAGCTAATTTACTAGTAAATAGAAAAAAATTGCATATATGTAAATTAGAGTGGCCTTCCAAAATTTTTCCTCTTGCCGAAAGAGGTTCTGGTACCAAACTACGTTTTTATCTATCCATTTAGAGGATGCTCATGATTCTCATATTTTACTCTAGAAGTATTGTGCACATATATTAATCAAAAAATTTGTTAAGTAACCTAAGAACATTTAAAATTTAAATTATCTATTAAAATGTCACAAGCTTCAGTTGTCAGTGCAACAGTAGCCTTTTATAAAAATCACCAATATTTTTGCCAGCTTCACAGCGATCCAATAACAGATATTACAAATATCAAAAGGAAAAAAACTAAGGGGGGGTGCCCGTTTTCTAGGGTGCAATGTTTTCCCTCATACAAAAATGGGACCACTCTAATGTACATACGCACATACATATCGCACACCGTCTTCAAAAGAGTCGCAACTCAAAATAATACGTTCATAAGAAAATGCGAAAAACTATTTCGTAGCACATGCTAATCATATGGGCAGGGCGACTTTACCTTAGGTTTTTTAACAAATTATAACCAGCTTTTACTGAAAGGTAAATAAAAGCTCTGTGTACATTTTTAGCGCATAATATCAAAATGCAATATTTGAGAAGCTCTAGCAAATAAAGAAAAGGTGATAGAACCTTTCACTCAGGCCTAAATAAAAATTAGAAGATAAATCAGTTTTCGCTGTTCAATAAACGACTATAAATTACCATCAGGTAAACTTGCAGGGGTGGTTTTTTCAGAAATAGTAGTCGAGAGTTCTAGCTTTAATTTGAGCCTGAGTGGAAGTTGTTTCTTTGCAAAAAACGCGATTTTTCGATACCTTGCATTACATTTTTTATAGATAAGTTCCTCTGGTTCTCATGGTCTCACATGTACATATAAATATGTATGTATGTGTAAAAGGCGAAGATTCTGTATTTGAGAACAGACGGAAAAGTTACAAATATTATATTGCAATGGGTTTTCAGTTTGGTTGTTGTTGTTGTTGTAGCAGCATACAAATTCCCCAAAGACTTTTTTGGGGAGTGTTGCTGGAGTGACAGTCCTTGGCCAGATATAAATCTGGGTCGTTCCGGTTACTTAGACCCGACTGTCGTGGGAACGTTTTCAGTTTGGTCAACAAATACGGCTTAATTGAGCTGTAAATCGCACATTTCTTTAAATCATCCGGGAACCCAGTTAACCGTGCGGGTTTAATTGAAAAATCGATTTTTGAGCGAGTAATTCATTTGTAAAAAATAACGTTTGGCGCATACACTTTTGGCAAGTGTTTGCCCGAGCTTATCCTGATGTTATATCACAAATGGGGGGCTTACAATTTTACGCCTTCTCCAAACTGCAAATGGTTTATGAGAAGCCTTTTCCAGGCAGAAATACACTCAGATGTTTGCCATTGTCTGCCAACGGCCGACTGCTGTTAGAAAAAACGTATTTCTAATATTAGACGTTGTCTGACCAGGGATCGGGCCCAGGGCCTACGGAGCCGAATAGAATTTGGCTTCGGTTAAATAAATGTGCGAATGCTATATGTTCATAACGCTGGTTTGCAGGAAAAACGACATAACTAAAAAATGCGATAAAAACGTATTTGAAGTTTTTAATAATGGTTTCTCATTGAACCGGTATAAATAACTAAAAACAATACAACGTTTGAGAGATTTCGCCGACTTTTCTAGCTGATGAGCGTAACAACCTTCGCCTGGCCGATCCCGGAAATCCTCGCATTAGGGATCTTAATACGGAGATTCGGCAACTTGTGAGCATACACATGTGGAAGAAGTGGAAAGAGCATCTAAAGACTTGCAACTTCACCTCTGGCATGAGTGAGCTTTGGTCAACCGTGAGGTCGACATCTTATATAGATTCGCCTTGACTTAAAGCGCAGTTACCCACGGACGTAAAAGCGGAGAACGTGGCAGCTGACACGATCTATCTTATGGGATCTGCGAGTTATCAAAACTCACCACCACTACGTCACACGTTGCTTCCTAAAAGAAGCGAACAAATTCGAAGGCATTATAACGCTATGCCTTCTAGAACACGTTATCACTAAAAGCGATTACCGATTTTTTGCTGGGTATGTATGTACATACATATACACACGAGGGCCACTAAAAAGTTTTTAGAGCCCGCGACACTAATGCCATTTGAGTCAATCTGACCCTTGCATCGTAAAATTTGGCAGTTTCTAGCATCAATGTACTCGGAACTTGTTACATAGGAGCGCTTTTTGTGTTGTTTACAGTTACTTCAAAGTTTTAAATAGAAAAAAAAAAATAAAAAATCTTAAAAAAGAAAAGGTCAGGGTGACATTATAAATAGGTTAAGAGCGCGGTTACCCACGAACGTGTATGTAGCGTAGCGTAGAAGTACGTAGAAAGATATCAAGTGTGCTGTTGAGAGAAAGAGAGGGAAGCAACGTCTACGTTACGGTCATGTGGTGGTGAGTTTTTGATAACATGCAGATCCCAAAGATCATTTTATGAAAACAAAATTAAAATATTAGTCACAACTTTTTCCATTTCATTTACGATGTTGTTACGTCTGTTTGCATTTCAGGTGCATCTACATCTGAATGTACATACATATTATGTATCTACTATATATGTATGCATGAATGTAAAATAATCTAGCAAAAAAGTTTCTCCTAAAATTTTTTATGGATTTTGTGACCAGTCCTTATCCGCAGGACTAATTTTTCCATAGATTGGTACCAAACTGAATCGTGCATACATTTTTTAAAAAGTAACTTATGTATACATATATAAGGATGAGATTCGGCATTTTGTACGTACGAATGCTGTTATTGTGATATTCTTCTTAAATCCCAACTTCCTGTATTTGTTGCATCCACAGAGGTACAAGTCGCCGTTTTTGAAAAGAACTGCCGAAACATTGGGGCCGCAAAAAATTTTCTCCGCCTTGCCATTCACATGGGGCAGCAGTACTTTTTGTGGAGTTCTCCTTCAAAGAAAAGTTGGTAGTTAGAAAATTCATTTCAGTTGCTGAATGTACTTATGAACTATGTATGTATGTATGTATGTATGTAATTGTCTACGTACTGCTGCGTCTGTAATTTGCCCAGACCAAGAGCGCCGTACGCGCTGGTACCCCAAACATAGATTGAACCATCGGCGCTTAAAGCAAGCGCATGTGCTGTGCCGGATGCTATTTTTTCGATTTGTATATCCTGTAATTTGCTGACATTTTTCGGGGTGTGGAACGTTTTGTTATCTTCATGTCCGAGCGCATACTTTGAATTATCGCCACAACTGAGAATGGTGCCGGATTGAGCTAGTAAAATGGTAAACCCATCTCCAACGCAAGCACTGTATTGGATAGTGTTTAAGTCAGAAGAAATTTGCATGAACATGCATGAGTTGTAAAATAATTCAAGCGATTTTCCATCCATCATTTCACAATCAATGAAATGTCGCTCATTTGCTAAAAAACTGTCAGGACCCGAATCAGGGCATCGGCGATCGAATCAAAGTCGATTCGGAATTTCTTTTTCAGATTACGACATTCGCTAACGAGCTCGCTTTTTCAATTAAAAATGTATTGGAAAGAAAACGACTGTCATTTTATTTCATTCGTTTCGAATCGAGCCCAGATCTCGAAAAAGCGGTCCATTTATCGAACTAGAGGAAATTGATGGTAGCGCTTTCAGCAGAAGCATTTTCATACTAAACAGCATGGTTTTGAAAGCTAAAGTAATTCCCTTTCACGAAAAAAATATTGTCATTGGGCCGAAATTACCCCTTGATTTTAACAAAATTGGTCAAAAATAGTGTTCTTCAAAAAAAAAAAAACATGCATGAGAGTTAATAAGAATATTGACTTGCTATATCGGAACACAGATATGTACATATCTTGAATATGAAAGATATGCAGGAAACTAGTTTTTTCGCCCATAAAGTATTTACATACATACCTTATAATGTGGTGGTTTCGGACACTCTCCATTCGGCTAGGGTAATGCTTCCATGCTTCAAGCGATGTAGATCCAAGTTGACCATGGGTGCCCTCTCCCCAAGCATAGACGGAACCATCTTTAGCAGTACAAAATCGCTTTTAACAGATACATACATATGCATACATATTCGCCCCTATTCCGATTGTCGGAATGACTGTCGTTCGTCGAAATTTGAAATTTGCATTGGGGTTATGAGGCAACCAATGACATAACCTACTACACATTTTTATACCCGAGCGCACTTGTGCACAAGGTTGTTATAATTTTCTTCGCATAACGGTTGTTTGTAACAGGCAAAACGAATCGAGATAGATATTGACAAAAGTATACACATCTAAATGATCAGAATGAAAAGCGAAATCGATTAAGCGGTGACTGCCTGTCCGTCCGGCTGTCTGTGCACACGATAACTCGAGTAAATATTGAGATATCTTAACGAAACTTGGTATGTGCACTTCTTTCGGGCGTAGGACGCATGGTATTGAAAATGGGCAAAATCGGACAATAACCACGCCTACCTCCCATATAACGGTAATTTTCAGAAATACGAAAACTGCGATATTTTAGTAACCGCTGAAGATTATTCACTCAAAATTGATATTTACAATATTTTGTAGACGAAAAATAAGAATATAAATTTTTGGAAAATGGGCATGTGTATATCTTCTTGGTAACCGCTGCACCAATTTCCTCCAAACTTGACACAGTTATTGGCCTTGGTACAGCATACTAAATGGCCGAAATTTTAAAAAATCGGACAATAACCACGCCCACATCCCATATAACGGTAATTTAGAGAAATACGATATCTTTCGACTTTCGACAACCAGAATAGGGGTGATTTTCTCCCTATCGGGAGAATTTAAACACACGAATCTTACCATCGTTTACTACTACAAAATGTGAATCACTTGTGGCGACAGTGCGTATACGCGATTTTGGTGGCAACTGTATGGGATTCATGTTGAAACTGTTTCCGAACGCTTTCAATTGGTATAGAACGGATCTGACGGAGGTGAAATTTAAGTAAAATATTTTATTCATCTTTGCTAAAAATAATCAATTTAAATTTGTGATGATTCACTAACAGACCGCTTATAAAGGACTTCATTCGGGACAGCAGTTTCAGCATTCATCACCTCCCTCATTTCGGTACATCCAGTTGGCAGCTCGGACAATGCTTGAGTGGATCTATCTGTTTCCAAATTAAAACTGAGCTCCACATCCTCTTTTGTGGATCTTAATTCGGCGCTCATCTTCGGAACGGAGTTTGATGCAAATATATCCTCTTTATAGGAATATCTAAAAGTTTGAATGTACATACATATGTACATAAGTATGTATGTATGTATTTACATAATCATCAAGTACATAGTAAAGAGACAAAAAAATGTGTGCGCCTGGACCACACTACTGAAGTGAAACTTCCTCCGATTCATTTCCCATTCGTTTACTACAGCAGGAATGTATATTATTCGTCTGACTTCATATTCGTCTTCGTATACATAAATGTTTGTTTTCAAGTTAAACTTCAACTTCCTGTTCGTATCCCACTTCGTGGTCGTGTTCGTCTCCGTCTTCCTCTTCGTATTTTATTCGTCTTCATTTTGATCGCCGTATTCCTCTTCGCATTCGTCGTCGTCGTCATCGTCTCGTGTTCTTTTTCACATTCGTATTCGCTTTCGTTTTGGTCGCTATATTAGTATTCGACTTCGCATTTCTCTTTGCATTCGTATTCGACTTTGTCTTCGTCTCTATCTTTGAGATAACTTGGATCGCAAGTATCACACAATTTACGTAAAAATTTTTTAGCTCACTACCACCGCTAAAGAAGGTTCACTTCAAAAATGCTATTATCCACATACATATATATGGGCGATTCCAGCGAAAAGTATAACGCGAAAAAAATAAAAATAAAAGTCCTACATCTAACTTATTTATGAGCCTATTTGGCTGCTTTTTATAATATATACTGGCTATGTAAGCAGAAACATTTTTGCCAAAATTGGTCCCTTTAGGTGGCGCCAGGGTGGAGATATTTTGAAAAACCGTATTTATCAGAGCGAAATTTGGTGAATTTTGTAGAAGGTATTGCTCATTTTCTCCATGCAAAAAAATTTTTGAACATACTGTGTATTCAAGAAAATGCGTGAACAAAAAATTGCCAAAAATCAACGGTAAGTCCAAGCATATTCCAACTTGCATTTTATTAAACTAAAATTTAATGGGCTTCAAAACATAGCATACGCAAAACAATTCTAGAAAATCTGATTAAAATGTTTCAAATTGGGACGAACATTTATTCGAATTCGTCGAATTTTTATAAATGTTCTACAAATTTTGAAGTTTTGATTTACGTTTTTTTTAGATAATGATTTATATTTTCATAAAAAAATATCACACAATTTTAGATTTTTTCTCTTTGTTTTGTTTTAAATAAAACTGTATTAAGCCTTATAAAATTATTCTAAAAACAAAATTGTATGTTTGGATTCGATGCTTTAGAAATGTCCGGATTTTTGGCCACAGAAATCTAGTTACCGTAAGTATTGCCCAATTAGCAGGGTGTTGCAATTTTTTTAACCCAAGTCAAAATCTACTACTTTTGTTTGTAACGCCACGCCAGCGCATATGTTGACTAGATAATATCTATATAATAATATATAAGAAAAATAAAACTTGCGCCAGCTGCGATTCGAACCGGGGTTCTCAGATTTTTAAGCGGATACTCTCGCCGCATGCCAACGCCGCACATGAAAATTCGTTGACTAAGTGCCTACATATCAGCAAATCGTTAATCATACCCATTGTCCGCTACTGCATGACATTGTAACCAATTTTAGAACAAATCTCGTACCTTATGCATTACATTCGGACCACTTTTAGTACAATTCACACCTGTTTTACATTACATTGCCTTAAATTTTTGGACCTTCTTTGGTCTAGTTACAAAACTACTATACCTACGACTATATTTTTCGAGCAATTGGACCACTCTTTCCTTCAGGGGAGTGTCACGTAACGCCATATTGGAAATACTCATATGTATGTATGTATGGGCATATCTAATATATCTACATAGCTAGGTATTAGTACCCTTTATTTTTCCCCAAATTTCTAAATATCAATGGAATCCAATACTCCAATATTTCCGAGGCCATTGGCCGTCGAGAAGCATCTACCTGCGAAATTAAAATTAAATTGCACTTACGAGAGCTGCTTACAAATGAGGATACATCGAGCCCTTACCGCCAAAAAGATTTTTTTTTTCAAAATTTGATTTTTAATGCCGAAATGCATCAGATGCTGTAGGAGCATTTCTGCATAAAAAAAGAAAATTTTGAAAAACAGGTCGCATATCTACATCTTTTTGGCGGCTAGGGCTCGATATGTATGTATTTATGTGTGCATTCTTCTTGTTCAAACTTGCCTGCAAAAGATTGCTCAGAAGACTCCGTAGCCCTGAAGAATATCCTGTAGGTATGGCAGTATAATTGCCCTAAATTTTATGATAACGACAATGACAAATATAAAAGATATACATGTACATAAATATTTAGGAATATGCAAGAAACAGGCGAGGCCTTATAAGCATACCGCCATTATTTTGGATACTAATTGCGAGAGGTTTGAAGCCGCAAAACTCTTCTTGAGGCAACACATCTCGCCAAGAATGCAGCCTAAGGCCCAAATATCGCTTTTGTTGTCGTACTCCTTGCCTTCGCACTGAAATTAAAAAAATAAATAAAAATTATAAACTATATATATCATTAGCCTAATTAATATGGGACCACCCTTGAGGTAGCTTTCCGATAAAAAATTATTATAAAGAATTATGGAAAACGGTTTACGTAGTCCAAAGTTATCCGGTATCGTACATAAAAAAATATTCCGGCGGATTGATCACCTTTCTCCTTTTTTGAAGCCGGTTATTACAAAATACTTAGCTACGAATGTACATACGTATTTCAATTCTTGTGGCTATTGTTAAAGATGGTAGAGCTCGTTTAATTTTTGAGTAGCTATTTTTGAACTCTTACGTAATAAGAAAATTATATGCCAAAGACATATTAAACATTGGTAGCAGAGAGCAGCTGATTTGATTTTTTTTTTGATTATCTGGTATCTAAACTGCCAAATATTGTTAATTTTTTCTCGAAATTCATAATTGGCAAAATGTATTCGCATGTGAATCTTGCTTAACTTAGGGCTGCTTTTACAGTGACGAGTTAACTCTCATTCGGCAGTTAAGTACAGGCTTTTAGTACAAAATATTAAAGTTAACTGCCGAATTTGAGTTAGCCCCCCACTGTGAAAACGTCACATAGGAGCATAAACGCTGATTTTTGGGACCGGAAAAGGATGTATTGATGCTTCTGGAATTCAACAAATTTACAAAGAAAGAAACTGGAACCAATTCATTATTATTATTTTTTTTTAATTACATTTTTTATTTACGTTTTTGTTTATATTTCACATCGCCCACTATGACATTTAAAAAAAGCAGACTATTGGTTTGACACTGTAGATACCAGAAGCTGCAACAAAATACACAAATTTTGTTTTTGCTCTAATTCTCCTACCTGTTTGATATGCGTGCTAGATTGCTACGTACGTAGCTACTTTACATCTAAAATGCTACAAATCGTGACCTCCCCTATCGTGTCCAGGTAGTACTAGGGTTCGAAATTTCAGACTTTGGTATCGATACTGAGTACTCATTCTGTCATCGAGCTCATGGTATCGATACTCTAAAAGTATCAGGGAAAAAGTATCGACTACTCAGTATCGAACTCATTAAAATACGTTTTTTGGGATACTAAAATTATTTTATTCTTTAATCGTATATCTAGTTATTTCTTGAAATTAAAACAATACAATTTTAAAATATTTGATTTTTATTTCATTGCAGAACTTACTTTCACGTAAGAAGTAATTTTAACGTTAAATGTACATACATACATACATATATGTATATATGTATATACTTTCACGAATTTCAAATTTTATTAAGATTTTTTGTAAACTTTTTGGTATGCATTTTTGTAGCCTATTCAATTTTAGTATAATTATGGCAAGATTGAATTAAAAGTCAATGGTAGTAGGCTACACGTAAAGTAAAGTTGAATAGGTTACAAAACTGCATACCGAAAAGGTTTCCAAAAATTCTGCATTTTCGTGAACTTTGCGGAAAGTTTTATGGCCTTATTCATAAAAAAAGGTTTATAAACTGAAAAATGTAAGAAAATTTCATTTTATTGAGCTCTTTAAACCTACTTTATTTTTTATGAATAAGGCCATTAAACTTTAACTTATTTCGTTTATGTTATGCAACAGACTACACGAAATTTCAGTTTATTTTAAGTGATGGACAAAATTGAATGATAGTAATCCTTATAAGCAAAGAAAAAATTTAAAAAGTATGTTTTTAAAAAGTTTTCGATACTACGAGTACTTTGCAAAGTATCGAGTAAAATCACCAAATAAGGTATCGAGTATTAAAGTACTCATTTTTATACCCTCATTATCGATGCTTACTTAATATCGATAGTATCGTTCGAACCCTAGGTAGTACCACCATTTGAATAAAAAATTGGATACGTGCGCTCAATTATTCTGATAATAAGAATTTGTTCTTAAACTAAATAAATATTAACTCATACCATCTCTGGACTGAAGTAGTAGGGCGTTCCCAAAACAGTTTGTGCTAAAACCTTAGTATTCATTATTTTTGATATGCCAAAGTCGCCAATCTTTACAATGCCGCGTTTATTTAAAAACACGTTTGCAGTTTTTAGATCTCTATAAAGAATCAATAAGTATTTAATATATTTAGATTCATTTTAACATTTTACCGATGTAAGATATTCTCCGAATGCATGTAATTAATGGCACTAGAAATCTGTTCAAACACTGCGATGATATAACGTTCAGGAAAATAATCTTTGACCGGACGGTCGGCTATGACCTGGGCGAGTGTTCCACCATCAGCGTACTCCATTTCGATCAGCAATGTGTTGTCCCTAATGAAGCTGCCGAGGTAACTATTAAATGTAAAAAAATTAATGTACAATAGGAAGCCTCACGAAATAAGTTACCCAAACTATTTTATTTCAATTCGGTGAGATGTGTGCAGTGGAACGCGTCGAAAATACCTCCAATGAACGGGGGTTTCGCCATATTGTGACACACTACTTTTAAGACGGCAGAGTTTTGATTTTTTTTTTTTAATGCACTAAAGCTCGTTTTAATCAAAAATTACTAAGTACAAAAATAAAACGAATCGTTTTTTTCATATAAAAGTTGTTTTGTACATATTTTATGCATATTATTAAGGGCCGATATCATAACAAAATTAAAGAATGTTTAAAAAATTTAAAGGATGCATTATTTTGCTGATCGATTTTATAAAGCCACTTAAAAGATAAAGGTGCCCATAAAGGCTATTTAGTTAAATACCCAAAATGGAAATTTAAATGACATAAAGGTTCCTTTTGTAAGGGAAAGAAGTATGTAATTTTCGTAGTATAGTAAGATATTTATGACAATCAGCTGATGCAATTTTGCCGAGATCAGCATTGCAAACATTGTTATTTTCATTTAACCCTTCGTCAGGCGCAATATGGTGACTGCGGGCGCAATGTGCCTTACTGTCACACTTTTAAAAACACATAATTATATTGTTTATACATGTGAAAAAGAAATAGATGTCAACATTTTTGTAAAAATCCTTTTATTTGACACAAATTTAGCAGCTACTACAAAAATCTTAAAATAAAGTTAAAAAATCCAAAAGTCAAACATAAGATGTAAAATAGTTTAGAAAAATGCAAATATTCCATAAAAATTAAACACGGGTATAAGAAATAATAGCTACTTTTAGATGAGTACTAAAATTTAAAAAAGTAATGTAAAAGTATTTCTAAAAATACTTATTTTAATATATTTGACGAGTTTGGGCGCAATGAGCTTCTCAGATCGAACTCTGCATAACTTCTAGTTGTGAGTGTCAAACAAAAACTTACGAGTGGTTTTACTCTTCAGCTCTGCAGCTACTGAGCGTAAGCAAAGATAACGGTATAAAACGGCACGGCGAGATAAAAAGATGTGCTGGATGTGTCTCACAGATCAGTTGCGCCCGACGAAGGGTTAAATGAACATTTTGTTATTATTCAACTGTCATTTTTATTATGGAAGCACTTCTTGTTTAAAGTATATTCAAATGACACTTTAGCTAAAAGGAAACTTTTCATTATGAAATTGGCTCTAACAGTTTTTTGATGTACATTTTTTCTAGCGTACTTTTTAAGAGTCTCAAAATATGTACATATAATAAATAAGGCGATTTTCTCGAAAATATAATTCTCGAGTTAGGAGCTGTTTACATGTGACCACAGATGTATAAATTAACAAAATAACTGTCAAAATTGTGGGTTTTCTCCTTTAAATATAATAACACAATACTCGTACAATAAAACAATAAGGACAAGTTTTCTATTTAAATGTTTTCACTGTATTACCTGATAATGTTCGGATGATGAAGCTTGGAAAAGACCTCCACCTCATTCATAGCCAAATCTCGTTCGGATGGCGTGAGATCGGATAAGTTAATTTGCTTAAATACGACATGATGATTGTCAACTTTACGTCGATATAATATTGCCACTCCAAATGAACCTACGAATAGTGCACGTATTCCAAAATTGAATAAATGCACTTATGAACTCATATACATGTGTGTGTACGTCTGGTCAGTGTGGTCGTATATATGTACATAAGTACAAACATGATACTAAAGTGATAGTTTTAAGTAGAGTTTACCTTGTCCTACTACGCGAAGTTTCTCATAATTATGAAGCTCGGGACCAGCGACTTCTGACACTTTTGGTGTTCGACCCACTACTCCGTCGTCATTGTAAATATTTGCAGATTCTAGGCTTTTCTTTGCAGGCCTTGGAGGCTCGTCCTTCAACAATGACACCACCGATGATGATGAGTTAGATATGGTAAATATTTTTGGTTGCATAACTCCATTGAAGGTCGCCCGCTTTTTTGATTTCGACGCGACAAGAGCAACAGATGAAGAGCTACTCGATATGGATGAATCGGATATTCGACCATTAAAGAGCGGTAATGAGCTGGCTTTAGCTTTGAAATGTTTCATTTTTTCTTTAAGCAATAATAGTACATATCTGTCTCTGCACTGGTAAAGGTATACTATTTTCGTCCATCAAGATTACTGCTTACAATAGAGTTAGTGGTTAGTGGCCCGTAAAAATGTTGTGGTCACTTAAGTTGCTTAGCAATGGCGAATTGATGGCGAATTGGGAGCAACATGTGTCAAACAAGTGCCGACGATTTGGGTTTAAATATGTTTGTAAATAATATGCACATTGATGTCGCCGGAAAATAATGATAGGGAGAGGGCAGCTTAACAATACATACTTACCCCTTTTAAATATGAGTATGTATTTATGTAGGTATGTGCGTGCATTCATTCACTTCATCATGCCATATGGGTTACCCTCTCTAGACGCTGACCCGCCCCACCAGGTGGCGTGACACTTTGTTCATTTGAAATTTGGCATACAAATAATAATAGTAATAAATAATAACACTTATGTTTAGTTCAAAGTACTTAGAAGGTTATGTATTTTATTTCGTTACTTTTGTTGTTATTTATATGTATTCTTATCTTTTGTAAATTGTTTAAAAATAAATCTTAAATCTACTTTAAGTCGGCTAGTAAAATTTCACTTAACTAATGCATCAAATCGTTTTACATTATATTTCAATATCAAGTGGTTCTTAAATTATATCTCTTTTGGCTAAAATACTTAAGTCATAGCATATAATCGAACTTTGTATTTATGTACACATATGTTACCGGCAAAACCCGATCTTAGAACAAACTAGTTTTTTCCTGGGCGAAACAAGTTCTATCTAGATCCAAGAAAGGAGATCGCAGAAAGGAGTTCTACTCAAAAATACTGTGGCGCCTGATCTAGTTTAGCCTAGTCAAAACTAGTTTGTCCTTAGATCGGGTTTGGCCGGTAACATATATGTACATACAACTGCATCAAACCTCGTGCTAGATATACATACATACACATGTATGTATGTATGTATGTACATACATAAATATCTACACTTATGCACTTATGTATGCAAATTTTTTATGAAACTCGTATTTCGAGCGGAAAATAATTAATACGGGGTGGTGTTTTTACACTTCCGCATTCCATATGCTACATAAATACTATGATTAACAGAAGTTTTCTGTACCAACGATCGTTTTTTTTTTTATTGTACACTAGTTGGTAATTGACTACGAAGCTGCTAGATATTACATACGGTGGAAAACATCAAACATTGGGCTCCTTTGGAGGCCTGTTTTCCATTCCATGTTCCATCGTTGCGCATTTGGTATTTATAATTAAGTATTTATGTATGTATGAGTAGTAGTTTATGTGTATTTAAAAAAAAAAAAAATCAAAACTCCCTTATGATCGTGATTTTTTCTTAGGTGGTTTCAATTATGTACTCTTTTTAAAAAGGAAGAATGGTTCGTTACTTTAGTACTCATTTAGTGTTTTATTTATCTTTAGCAAATTTTCTAATGTTTCTATTTATGTATGATTATTTCTTTGTGTTGTATAATCGTTCATGAGGGATAATAACATACATACATACATACATACATACATATGTGCCAGAGCTGTAAAACTGTGAAATCATTTGAAATTAAAAATCATCAATTTTATATTGTTATGTTTTCATTGAATTCTCCCTTATTGAATAATGCGGCTTAAAGTTTTCCAATTCTACATTCACTCAAAGTAGATACGATTGCACACATTTCCATATTCAAAGAAAGATTGAAAAAATTGAATGACGAACGATTCACTTTTAACACTGAATAAGCACTCAGATGAATGCAGCTTTTGCTATGTGTGCACACATCCACTCAGTACCAATCAACTGATATAAATATTTTGAACACACAAAACCCACTGAAAAATACGCCAGGTTGCATTTTATTAAAAAGACTGCAAAAATTCAACACGCAAAATAGGTAATAGAGCGTTATCATCAGTTTTTTTCACTTAAATTTGTACAAGGATTTATAAGAATAAAAATTATTAATTGGAGAAATATTTTTTAGTGAACGTGTCGTTAGAATGTCATTATGAAAAATATAAATTATTAATGATTTTAACATCTCTGTTTAGAAAATTGTCAGCTTTCCAAAAAAGTGTTACCAATATACCATTAATAATGCATAATGCATAAATTAGTACATACATATATAAGTCAATATAAACTAACAAATTTAAGAGCTTCTGGTTCTAACTTTAGACATACATATACATTTCATTATTTAATTATAAACATTTTTGATACAAATTTCTTCGTACTTTTTTTCGTCGCTATTGGGTCAAGCAGTTAATGAAGATTCGAAAACCGAATTTGTTGGTTTGTGGAGGTTTTTTCATTTACAATAAGCCACAAATTATCAACATTTCCAACAAAAAAATATTTAACAAAATTCGTTGGTCTCTATTTTCATTAACATCCTTTTCCGTAAGTGCAATATTTATGAATTTATACCCATTTCATTGAGCACGCTTTGTTTTTTTGGTTTGTTTGTTAACATCAAAACTACATATCGACACCTAAGTGGAAGATCGACCTATCTCGGCAGCCAGTTCGAAAACTCCCTATCTCACCCTATTTCAGAGTTTTGTTGAAGAACGCCCTATCTCAGAATGCGGTTCAAAAACGCCCTATCTCGGCAAATTTTCAATATATTTTCATTTGAGATAGGGCGTTCTTCAACCAAATTCTGAAGTAGGACTTTCATAAAAAGCTTTCTGAGTTAGGGCGTTTTTGAATTGGCTGCCGAGATAGGTCGATCTTCCAATCAGGTGTCGGTATATTAATAAAACATGATTAAACATTGTCTGCTGTAACCTATTTTAGAAATAATTTATTTATTAGGATTTGCAATTTGAAAAAATCAGTTCCTTCCAATTTTGGGAATCAAACGGGACCCCACACAAGCAAAAATCGTTTTCTACAATCTTTATTAACCTGAAGGGCTAGACAACAAACAACCGCTATGCGAACAAAGTTATAATACCCATGTGCACAAATGCACTCGGGTGTAATTATTTCTTAAAACATTATTCTAAATGTATGTTTTGAGCAAATTGATTTCAAAAGTTAGAAATATGTCCCATTTTTCAAAAATGTATAATAATAAACATGTGAGTTTCTTAGCAATTTGTTTTCTGTAATTAAGGAAATATTGAATTTTTTGAATTTTTCGAAATTACCGTTTTATGGGAGGGACCAGGTTATTGTTTAATTTTTGAATTTTCAATACGCTTCTGCCCTGCATAAAGGGAAACCCGCGTACCGAATTTTCTTCCGATATCTCAACTTTTCCTAGAGTTATCGTGTACACAAACAAACGGACAGACAGACAGACGGATATGGACTAATCAACTTCTCTTTTTATTCTGGGCATTTACGGTATATACATACATATGTACATAAATGTAGTATATATCTATCTCGATTTTGGTTGTTCCAAATATCCGTTACGTGAGAAAAGTTATAGTATAGTATTGCGGAAGTGCGTAGTAAATATGTTTAAATAGTACACCTTTTAATTAATAATTAATAAAAAAAATTTTACAATGTAACTCCTCAACCCCTCTATAAAGAAAACAAGAACCCTTATAAAATTTCGTTTTGAAAGTTTTCAAATTTGAAAACTGAAGAAAAAAAATTAATAGAAAAAAAATCATATAAATTAAATTTATATATACATATATTCTGGGAAAAAATGTCTACAATCAATTTTTAAACCCTTTTCGCAATTGTAACCGGTAAATTTTGTTACCATCTCATAAGCTGGTAACAAAATATTGCCCCGCCCCGTGAAATATGCAATGCCAGAATTTCCACAATTCTTCATGGCTGAATTGCTGAATATATAGCATTACCAACGTTCCTAGAATCGCGGTGACATGAACAGGTAACATTTTTTGGTAATATAATTTTCCGGTTACAAAATCTTCGGTTACGTGCAGAATAGACCTTTTATAGTTCTAAAAGTCTATAATACGAAGGGACATATGCCGGTAATGAAATTCTTAAGTTTTTTCAAGCAAGAGTTTTAAAAACTCCATTCTATTGACACCGTTTTATATTTCTATATACAGTTCACTAGTTTCGAATCTAATATATGTAAATGTATGTATCAAGATGTGTCCTTTGTGCTCGACGGTTGCGATGTTTGTTTGGACTGATTTCGCACCAGTCATTAGCCATGGGTTAATGTCAGAAAACGTCTATACATACGCGTTGAAATACATACATACGTATACATATATGTTTTTTTTCAATTCCAGATATGTTTAAACTTTAAAGTATAAAATATATCAACCCTGGGAAAAAAGTATTAGTACTAAATGGTAAAAACGTGTGCATTCATTTTAATTATACAATCATGTGTGTGTGCGAATGCTTCTGTTACATTCACATTCCATACTGAATGTCAATCTACCATTCAAAAACACAACACAGTTTATTTGTTTTCAAGCATTTTAAGCCACTCAGGAATGAGGCTTTTTTTATACAAACAAACAATCAAAATTTTGAAAAGAATGTCGAGTGAATGCAGATCCTATTGATTCAATCATTTTACAGCTCTGATATGTGCATAGGTACTACACAGTGTTGGACAAAACATATGTTCATACAAATAAAAGTTATTTTGAAATTAATTTACCCATTTTTCTTGAGAATTGAAGTCAGCGGTTCATGTTCCAGCACCCGCGCCACAAAACATATTGGACTGATCTTAATTTACTCCATTATAAATAGTATATATTTGTTTACTTATTTACATATACAGAATTATTCCAATTTTTCATAAAAATGTTTGGAAGGCAAAGAACCACAAGAGGAGTTCTAAAAATTCCTTGCCGAAATTGAAAGTACGTTAATCTTTTATAGTACAAAAAAAATTTCAGACTTAAATATAGAGAAAGAGATAAGCAAAAAATAATATATGTACAATGTACATACAATTAAACAAAGACCAAATAAAATAAGCAATATTTATACATACATCCGCCAACTTAAGAATGAACGCAAGGCCAAAGAAACAAACTATTATAATAAAAATTGTGCACAAGTGCGCTCGGGTATATAAATATAAAAATACAAATGCGTAAAAATGAATCTGGAAACTTTCCTATTCGGCCTATTCTCGATAATTAGTTGTTTACACTTTTATATGGAAGTGCGTCGCATTACATTTGCAAGCTATTTCTAAGTAACGTTAAATTGTGGAAAAGGGACTTTTGTGGTTTGAGTGTTTTCATTGTCATGCTAAGCGTGATTTTTTTATCCCTGCGATGCTAAGGTACTATGGTAAATGTGAAACTTAGTTATGCTAAAAATGATTTTTTTAATAAGTAAATTTAATAATTCCTGGTTAATATTGATGTTTTTTGTTATTTAAATTATGGATAGCCATGCAAGATTGCGTCCTTTTTCTGATAAAAATATAGTATAATATTTAGTAAAATGAAACATTCGAAAAAATCAGTGTAAATAAGAAAACAAATATGTACTATACAATTTTTTATGTATTTTTATGCACACTATTCAACAAAACAACTTTATTTTCGATAGCCTTATATGGCCAAATGTTGCCACAATAAAATGCTATGTTGCGCAATATTTTCTGAAAATGAGCAAATCCAAATTTTAAAATTCAATTATTTGTAAGAAAAATTTTAATTTGTATTGCGTGTATAAACTAATTAAACTATTTAACAATTTTTTCGAAATCTTTTAAGTCTCATTTTAAGCAAGTTCCGATTCCCAGTCAAATATCTTTTGTCCAACACTGTACATACATAATGTGTATGTTATACATACATATATACATATGTACATATGAGGCTTTGAGAGCCAAAGTAGCCTTACATTAAAAAGGTGAGGTACAGCTTAAAATGCATTAATAGAATGAAACGCTAATAGCCCGAGACACGCCTGTTCAATTTTATTTTACTCTAACAGGCAGCATCACGTAGATGCAATGAACTTTTCAGTGAAAGACCCTATTTATCTGGGACGTGAACCGGATGAAAAATTTGGTCGGTTCGGTTTAGCGGTTCGAACCGTTTTTGCACTTTTGGATTGGTTCGACAAAGCGTTTTTTTTAGTCTTTGAACCGGGGTTTTGGTTCTGTTCCAAAAAATAACGCGCAAGTCTAAGTGTAAATTGTCAAGTGTTACAAAGCGCAAGGTTCAATTTTAAGTGTGTGCTAAATGAGATGAGTTGCCTTTACATTTGATATTTCCACATGGTAAACAACCGGTTGTAGGTATTACCATATTTAACGAAACGAAACAAAAGCGTGTAAATTTATCTAATGAAAATTGGATTAAACTAACCTTTAAACCTTTATGAAACGTGGTTCGGCTTCGGTTCGGATCAAACATTTGTGGAAAATTTCGGTTCGGATAATGGTTCAGTTAATTAATAGAAAAAATCGGCTTTCCGGTTCAAAACCGGTTCGGTTCAAAACCTGTTCACGTTCTGCTATTTAGTGTTTATAAATCCTTCCTTCGCATATTATTTACTCAAACAAATTTTTTCGTATGTAGATATGCTCCTCTGACTCTCATTGCCTCATATGTACTTACATATGTATGTTCAAGAGTAAATTTTCATTTCAAATTAGCAACCAAACGGCAATTGATTTATGGATGTAACTAACTACTCCAGCGCCTAATTAATGGTATTTCAAAAAACACGGTTTAAAGTACGTACATATGCCACAAATATGAAGCGTTGAGATTCAAACAGCGATTTATTTCTCTGAGGAATATACATAAGTTTTGACTAAATTGGCTTTGTTCCTTCAAAATATACAATCATACATACATAGTACATACGTACGTCTGAGTCTCCCTGATTTCAAAATCCAGCCAACCAACGTTCCCACACTCACACTGAATGCACTTGCCCGCCCAGTGGTATGTACTTGTATACTTAGGCGTACATATACATATGTTTGTATGTATGCATGGAAGTATTCCACTATAGCACTCTATTGGACGTATTGTTCCTTAGGAGTATGTGGAATATTTCCGTTCGGCTTAGCAGGAGCAACGATTGCCTTCGGACAAGCTGGCCAAGCTGAATGTACCTAAGCCGTTGGAACCGGGCGATTTTTTGTCTTGTGTCTTTTCGTCGTTATCAAAATTATCACCCTGAAATAAAATAAACGAGTAGGTATAAACAATTTTTTTAGAGAATTATGTAAATGTGGGTAAAACATTTTATGTATAGAGTTACCCGGCGTTCGCGCTGTTCTCGGATTTTTCTTGCCAATGCTAGAAAAGCCTCCTCAATGTTTATGTTGCATTTGCAGGATACCTCAAAGAATGGCATATCGAAGTTTTCAGCAATCTGTGTGTGAAATAATTAAATTAATACATTTTAAATAGACTGAATGAAATAGGTATGTATTACATAATTAACTTTTATTTAATTTGCCATTTGAACTCACTTTTTCGCCTCTTTCTTTGTCAACCGCTCGCTGCGTTGCCGAACATTCGCATTTGTTGCCAACCAAGACTTTGACAACATCCGGTGACGCGTTCTACGCATATAAATCAACGCAATTTAGTAATTTGTTGTTAAATTATAAAAATTTATACATACATACATTCATATGTTTGTATTAGAGCATTGTACGAGTACATAATTATTTATATATTTAATAATCACCATATCCTATGCGGCGAGTACACACACCATTTGCTATCGCGACATCGCTGGCTATTAGATACTTGTTTAGTAATTGTTCAGGAAGCAAAAAGCCTGGCAATTTAAACGTATTTAGTTTGGCTAAACTAATTAAAATCACAAAATTTAGTTCCAAAAACTAGTCTTTAATCTTTAATTTGCTTATTAAGTTTTAATGTTTCTTGCTTAATGAATCCATTTATGTTTAAATTAACTGAATTTGAAATCTTAAACTTTATGCAATAGATATATATGTATGAAAGAGAAATCTCCAAATGTATCTAATTTATAATCGCACTGTGGCAATAATAAGGCGAGTAAGTTTCAACAGTATGTACATACAATCGTGCGATGTGCAACGTAATCGTGCAGTGCTCTTATATGTTTATATGAACATAACATATTTATGAAATACCTCTTGAATATTTCGCAGCCAATATGACAGGTTATTGTAACTCTCCAAGTTCGTCACATCATACATCAGTAGTATGCCCATAGCTCCGCGATAATAAGCTGTGGTTAGCGTTCGAAATCTTTCTTGTCCTGCTGTATCCCAAATTTGTAGCTTTATTGGCACTCCATCCAAGTTGATGAGTTTCTGTTTGAAATCGATACCTAAGCACGCAGGAAGTTAACTAAATTGTGAGTGGCTTAAAATAGATGTACATATGTATGTAAATAGAAATACCCCAAAGGATATAAGTGTATATGTATATATGTATGTATGTAGGTCTCCTTATCTGGTGTCGGAGCACAGCATGACAACAAATTGGTCGACGAGCCAGCCCGAAAGGAGTCTGGTCTTGATAAATAGCACTGTGTTAAAAATGTGGCCAACCTTGAGTAAAAAAAGACCTGCAATCATGCAGATTTATTTCTACATATTAATGGAATTGAAGCACCAAATTAGATTTTACATTCTGAGTAGAAAGCCCAGTGTTTCACCTGAAATGTACTCGAGTATTCGGCACTGGCTTTTGTACCAGTAGTATTTATTTTCTTTTATTATCAAATCTCACATTACAAACTTAAAGTACGATTTTTTTGGACTAATACATATACATACATATGCATTTGAATGTATTATGCAATCAGGTATTTTAAGTAGACGTACAAAATTTTAGTTAAACACAATGTTTAATGTCGAAAACCAGCATTAATTCGACGATATCACTTGTGTGCTGCCAAATTTCAGTTTCAAAAATTCGGTTTTTTGGACACACATATGTAGATGTGTAGGTATGCACAAAGGTACGTATGTAGTACGTATCGTCGTTTAACGTACAAAACCGCGTATCGTCATTCTGCAAAACCGCGTAACTGACATTTGCTGCCAAAAATTGAATTTGCTCACACATGCTCTTGGCTCAATCCTTATCCATTTGTCCTGAAATATACTAGCCATAAATGCGATTGCTTTATAAAACAGAGAGCCATATTGAAATATGAGTGTTTTTACTCTCTAGAAAATAATTTATGCAACCTCACATACGAGGTTTTGCATTTTGTTGATACGCGGTTTTGCATTTTAAACGCCTATATGTACATGATTGTAATTTTACTACGGCGTTAATATAATACAAAGAACCGTATATTTGTAACAGAGCTGGGTAATTTTTGATTACGATTACATTTCAATTACGATTGCGTAATTGTTATCCTTAATTATATACGATTACAATTACTTTAATTGTAATCATAAATGTTACCATTATGATTATAATAATTGTAATCTTAAAAATTTAGGGACTATGATTACTGCAATCGAAATCATGGAAAACTTGATTATGAATACCGTGATTGTAATCCTAAAAATTTTAAGATTACAATTACAGTAATTGTATATAATTGTTATAAGTACAATTACAGTAATAGTAGGGCTGACAATTTTCGGGATTACAATTACAATAATCGTAATCCAAAGTAATCAAAATGTAATCGTAATCATAAAGTGCCCAGCTCTGATTTGTAGTAATAACTGCATATATGTTACACATATTTACATTCATTTTACTACCTACATACATATCTATCTAATATATGTATGTACTATATACGCTTGTACATATGTATGTATGAGTTCGCTCCTCTGTAGGCACCCACTTACCTATAGTGGAAATGTATGTATCGTAGTATTTCTCATCACAATATCTATGGACTATACACGTTTTACCCACATTAGAGTCACCGAGCACCAGAACTTTATACGTCGCAACAAAGTCCAAAGCCATTGTGATTTATGGTATCAGTACCGCCTCTCTGGCTGCTATGATAATTTTGGCAATATAGACCGAATTTAACGGTGCTTGAACTGTATTTAAACGCAATGAAAATACTTTTTTTTTGGCTTTTGGATACGAGTATGTAATGAATTTTATTTTCACCCTTCTAGCTAATAGCTGAGTAAATCTTTAATCACTCGTGTATCTTAGCGAATTGCAGCCAATTAAGCTTGTAACAATTTATAATTTCCTTTTTTCGTTTGAATTTTGCAACCCGAACTTCCAATTTAGTAAGCCTTTATTGAAAAGTATGATTCAGCATCACCAAGAAGA
>NW_023459650.1:46825-52039 GCF_013731165.1 Rhagoletis pomonella | reverse complement strand
AATTGCAAATGTCTCGAAAACACGTTCATATTGTATTGTATTGTATTTTTTTTTATTTCTCAATATATCTTCACAACTTTGCTAAATATTACATAAATACGTATGCTAAAGCCTAAATGAGAAATAGTTAATGGCATCTGATGTTCGTTGAAAGAACAGAAGTGATGCCATTTCATTCATATTGCATTATAAAAATGCTGTGGGGCGCATAAAGATAATACTTATTTGTACAAATTATAATACACATTTGTGATAAATAAGTAGAATATTACATAAGAAAAATGATGTGTAATTTAAATTCTTAAATCAATATTAGGATATTAGTAGGAGCAACAAAATGAAAGTATGTAATAGGTCGTAGCAGAATCTCAATATCCTAATGATTGAAACCAAAAAGCCACAATTTTACTTCTTTTTGAAATACAAATAGACTTCTAATAATTTGGATCTCGTTGGGGAGTTTGTTAAAAAGTTTACATGATAATGTGGTGTAGAAGTTGCGGAATAGCGTGGTGCGAAAGCCAGGAACCGAAACATGAGAAAAGGAGTTGCTTCTTAAACTATAGGGTATGTATATAGGACTTCGTATGTATCCGCTCCGTAAAAAAAAATTTTTTAATCTTTAAAATAGTACAAGTGTCGCACGGGAAGAATATTCAGTTTTTTAAACTAAATATAAAATGTATGCGGGAAATTCTAAATGGTAAGTGGGCATTTTCGTGCTAAACAAATCAGTACTTTTCGGAACATTTTTATTCAAAGCAAAATTGGGGACGTGACAGCAGAAGTGGTCTAACCCCAAAAAAAAATTTGTGTGTACTTACCTACTTAAACTAGTCTCAAATGAGATAAATTTAAAAATAAAATTCGCTCATTCCTTAATTTTAAGGTACAAAGCTTCATAGCGTACCATCAATTTAAGAAGTGAGCGACTTTTATTTTAACATTTATCTTACTTGAAACTTCCTCATGTCTTAAATTAATTTGTTCAACTCAAAAGCTTTGTCTTGTATGCAAAACGCTTTTACGATGTCAGTAAATTGTGAAAAAAAAGAATTGTAAGTTACAGGCAAATGCCTTTCACATATTCAAATTTGTTATTAAACTGAAAGTTATTTTCGATATAACTAGCAACACTCGACACGGCGTCAGCCTTCTTTTTAAACAGTTTAAGCTCCATATTATCGCAACTGGAACGTAACGATCCAGCGATATGCCCATAAAAAATTGTTTTTTTTTTCGTTGTATTAATTTCTTGGGCATATCAAACATTACCTGAAACATGTCAACTATAATTAAATTATTTTCTTATTACTTTTTACATTACAGTTTAAGGAAGTTCCAACGTTATGTAAAAATCTTAAGAAAATCCTAAAGTATTTTGTTTGAATTGAAACTTCAGTACAAATCAGTACAGATTTTGAAAAATCAGGACTTTAGCGTGCTGATTGAAGAAATACGTAAATATAATCAGTACAAGAGTTGAACAATCAGTACGTCTGGCAATCTAACTACACATTATATGTTGCCTGTTTGCGGATTGGCAATTCATCCATTAGTTATTTAGTACACTATATGGGCTGGCAAAAATATTGCCTATTTATAGCCATCGCAATAATTTTCTGGTATTAAGCTATTTTCCCATACATTTAGCTAGAATTGCATGTTGCAATTTGTTGGGTGTAGTCATTGTGCGTACTTATAAGGGACAAATGTTCCTCTTCTGTCTGGCAAATATCCTGTCAAAACGTACAATTATTTGGTCAAAACATTAGACAGAGTGTTTAAGCGGGTGTAAAAAAATACGAAAAATATTAACATAAACTTAAAAATTGACTAAATAGCATTACATTTTTTTTTTGCAATTGAGTGCAATCCTGTAGCAATTGAAATCGGGTGATCTCAGCTGGCGTTTCTGGAAAACATCTGATTCCTTTTTCACTTGTAAGTATGCACAGTGGCTGTAGTCATAAATCAAACGTACACATTGAAAATGATCAAGAAAACTTTGATACACTGTAAGGAGGATACTGTAAAGATTTCCAAGTAACTCATTAAAAATGCAATAATGGATTCAAATAAAGAACCACTCCACCTCAGAGTGAAAATCTAAAAACCCAATTTTACTATAATAGGCGAATATATTGATTTTTTTGTGTAAAGTTTACTATCGTACGGCGTTATTTGTATAATGAGCTAGACATTTATAAAAAAAAAACATTTGTTATTAAATGAAAAAAAAATAAATATAGCCAATACTGGTCAAGAAAGGAGTTTCTATTATTGCCATCAGTGCAAATTACAAATCCCGAAAATCCCGGGATTATTTGCCAATCCCGAGATTTTCGGAACATAAAGGAGGCCGGGATGCCAGGATTAACATTCCTAGTATATACATTAGACTGCGCCTTAGTTGTATGGAGAAATTTTTTTGTTCAGCTACAAAGCGAGACTCCCCCTTGGAAATGTTCTTTGGTCATAAAAACGTGCCCTGCAAAACGTTATTAAAATCGGAGAACGGAAAGACGTTCCTCAAAGGCCCTAAAATACAGCATTTGCATGCAATTTTTCGCAAAGCGGCCAAAAATTGCCTATAAGTCAGTGAGAAATTTAATATGTTTTAGTGGAACGTGAGTCCCCGATTTCAAATATGGTTACAATATTTTTAAACCTCCCCAAGTTTAAAAGTTATTGAGGGTTTTCGCACGTAAAATTACAATTTACTAGGATCTGAGAAGTCAAATTTTAATCCAGTACACTTACATGAAATTGGTACGAAGAAAAACAAAATTGGAGTAGCGTACTTTTGATGCAGCTTTATTTTATTTGACTCGTAGAACAAGGATCCACTCTCTTGACCCTAAATTTCATACGCGAACATTCCGCTATCTTGGATTTTAGGTTTTTTTTTCAATTTGCAAGCTTATTTTGCATTTTTCGTAAAAATCGGTTGTATACAAATTTGTAGAAAATCTAATTTCCCACGTTTTTTATATATAAGCTTTAAGCGCCTTGGCACCCACGTCACTGTTGACAGTTACAATTTCGAGAAAGTAGAGAATTTCGTTTACTTGGGAACCAGCATTAACACCGATAATAATGTCAGCATTAAAATCCAACGCACAATCACTCTTGCCAACAAGTGCTACTTTGGACTGAGTAGGCAATTAAGGAGTAAAGTCCTCTCTCGACGTACGAAAACCACGCTCTATAAGTCACTCATCATGCCCGTGCTGGTATATGGCGCAGAAGCATGGACAATGACAACATCCGATGAGGCGGCTGTTGGAGTGTTTGAGAGAAAGATTTTGCGGAAGATTTACGGGCCTTTACGCGTTGGCGACGGCGAGTACCGCAGACGATGGAACGATGAGCTGTATGAGCTTTACAACGATATGGACATAGTGCAGCGAGTTAAAATACAGCGGCTCCGCTGGCTTGGTCATGTCGTTCGAATGGACACCGACGCTCCAGCTCTGAAAGTATTCAACTCCGAACCCGCTGGTGGTAGCAGAGGAAGAGGGAGGCCCCCACTGCGATGGAAAGATCAGGTGGAGATGGACTTGGCTTCACTTGGCGTTTCCAATTGGCGTCAGTTGGCACAGAGGAGAAACGACTGGCGTGCTTTGCTGAACTCGGCCAAAATCGCTTAGGCGAAAACTTAAGTCAATACTGTTAGTGGACGAAATTCATTCATTTTATTCACGTATTGTGTTTTTCATTTGGTTTCATTATTTTATCATACATTTAAGTATAACAATTTTGGGCCCTCGACAAGACTGAAGTTTACGAGGTCGTTTGAGCATCAAGTTTTTTAAGGGGCTCGTAAGTAGAGCTCCACGCAAATTTTGACAGTTCTTTTATGAGCCTCGTAAATTTACGAGCTTTACGAGGCTTTTACGAGTTTAAGGGAAGACCTCGAATGATCGTACAAAAGTTATGGAGAATCAAATTCTCTACAACTTTGGCAATTTTTAAGGCTTTGAGAAGTTAATTTTTATTTTCGTACCAATTTGATCTAAGTTTATTGGGCTAAAAATTAACTTCTCAAAACCTAGAAAATTTTAATTCATCACCTGTCATTAAAATGTATTAAATTTCCCACTGTTTTGTAGTCAATTTTGACCACTTTGTGAAAGATTCCATGAACTTGTTGAACTTTACAGCCTTTGAGGCAAGTCTCTCCGTTATCCGATTTTAAAAACTTTTCCGTAGGCGACGTTTTTATGATCAAATGAACCGTTCTGGGGGGAGTCTTGCTTTGTAGGACAAAGTTGCAAAATAAGGCGCAGCCTAATGTACATACATATGTATGCACGCACCTGATGTGTTGTATTTAAATGGAAAGCCCAAAAAATAAAACAACGCAAGAATTAAAACCGATTAAGGTAATATGCGTTAAATAGCAAATGGTAATTGCCACAAATAAGCCTTCCATCAGTAAACAATAAATATTTTGTGCAATATTTTTTAAATTTTATTATTTATGCACGCTGAAATTAGGTCGTGCACAAGCAGTATATTTACATATTTACAATTAATGGACGCCAGTTACACACTTTGTGGCCAGACGGTTTTTCACTATCAACGTGTTTTAAAATTTTAATTGAAATTTTATGACTGTGTTATGGTTATCCACCGGTTGGCATCCTCGCTGCAGGCGAGAATTCGATTTTACATGCAAATACATGCGTTTATGTATGTATATGACGCACTGACAGCCCGTGGATTTCAATAGCTATCGAAATTTTTAATTCAGCTTGCAACAGTCCTTCGTGCACCGGCTGTGGGTGTGTAAAATAAACCTAATTTAAACATTTTCACACATATGTACGCGCATCAAACTCACATCATTCTGGGTGCTGCTGCAAACCAAAGAACCAACCAACCGTTTTGAGCAAGCCATTTAATCAGTTCGGCCAATGTAAACGCGGCTCACATGTGCATACAACAATCCTGTCATGCTTGTGTCCTAAATTTTTGTATCGAAAATGATCTATGAATGTTTTAAATGGCTGAATAATTTATTATTTCATGGGAACTGAGCACAAAAAAGTGGGAAACAAATTTTGGTAACCACGTTGGAGATTATGTTTTTAATTTATTGAAAAATCCTCAGATTTACATATGGGCTCGAAAAACCTTACACGTGGAATTCAATTATCTACAATAAAAAATAAACCCAGCGCGTGTCATATTGACAATTTTTAACAA
>NW_023459650.1:28556-43825 GCF_013731165.1 Rhagoletis pomonella | reverse complement strand
TGCGAGCTTAACGTGATTGCAAATAGTGAGGAATGTGGGCACTTGTTTTTTTTTTTCGCAAGGTTTGTTTACGTATTATTGTCCAATAATAGTCTCCCATTATATTCTCGTTCCAAAATACCTAAAACTTGTTCGTCAAGTTTCCCTACTAAATTATAATGCACTTATTTCATAAAATCATATTTCAAGCTTTGGCATAATTCCAACTTGTGGCATTAGATTGGATTAATTTGCTGAAAAATCGAAAGGAGTAATGTTTTTTGTTTTTCTATAGAGAACAAATACGTTTGTGATTTATGAGTATGAAGGCAAAATACTTTTGTTGGTGCACCCTTTACGAATCTTTCCCAGATATAAAACCGATAGGATGACAAATACAACTTTTTGATACACATTTGTAATGCAATGTGTCGCAACTGTGGGGTTTTTCATATTTTTACAGATATCTCAGAAACTAAGTACGACCCAGAGGAGCCATTATGATGTTCAGAATAAGGATGAAATTCTTCGGTAGAAAAGTCTTATTTCATTATTGGTGATTTTTGATGTCGAGTAGTGTAATTTTTTGAATTACTCATGTTTTTCAAATTTCAAAGTCCTTTAAAAAATCCTGACGTCAAAGAAATAAAACTAAATATCAAATTTTATATTGATTTCTTATGTGTAAAATTTTCTTTGCACCGTTTTTTATGTATAATGAGTTAGACATTTATAAAAAAATGTTAAACATTACATAAATAAATAAAAAAATATAACCAAAACTGGTCAACATAAGGCGTTTCTATAATTGTCATCAGTGCAAATTGAAAATCCCGTAAATCCCGGTATTATTTGCCAAGAGAAAAGACCAGGATTAACATCCCTAGTTTAAAGAAAAATATATGATTTAAATTGCATTGCAGTACAGCAAGAGAATGACAATAGAAAATATGTACAATACTTTCATTCTTAATGTCAAACCGAATGGAAGAGTGCGACACACAATCATATATACATTTTCCCTCTTGTCACATGTGACAGGATGTATAAATATAACATATATCTAAGTTATATACTTATGTTTGCATACTCATACATTGATGCACTTTTATGCTACTCGTTAAAAAAATAGGATGATTTCACTTTTTTCACTTCTTCTATTTTTTAAGTGCACATAATTGCAAACTTCTTTTCCCGCTCTAAATACAGCACAACAGTCCACTTAGGTGGTCATGACAGCGATAAGCAGATTTATCTTGAAGCTTTTGAAAAGCCTTAAAATAAATCACACATACATGCACATGTGTAAAATAACCAGACATACATATGTACATAATATGTGCTCGCATATGTATCCAGTGATCGGACTTCTACCAGATTGTGGTAGATTTGCCACTTTTTTGAGCATCTACCACACAAGGTCTGAAATCTACCACATATTCGCGTTTTTGTGTACCTAGTTTTATTTATGCTCGACATTATTTTCCTAATTTAAAGATCAAAAATTGTCCAACACTAAACACTATATAGTAACAAGAATGATATAATACAAGATTCCAAATAAACTGTAAAATAGTAAATTTTCTCAATAATAAATTTTTCGACAGGAAACGTGGTTTAATTATGCTAAATTGTAAAATATATGATTTATAAAAACAATTAATAGTGAAAATGTTAACAAACAGCGATTTTTGTGAAAATATTAGAAAATTTCCATGAATCTAAACTTTAGATTCTAAAGTTTCTGAGGCGTTGTTTACTTTTACTTGAGAATTGTCAAAATCGGCAAATCCCAAGTAGCGGTTTCTATAACGTGCCACATTTGTTCGCTACAACCTGATGTGATAAAAAGAAAAGCTGGTAGCACTCCGCAAGGTTGCAAAATATTGTGGCGAATTCTGCGGCAACACAAAGCGAACAACGAGAAATAGGCAGAATGTTCGAGGAATGACGTAGAATGTTCCACAAGGAGAAACGTCAAGTTGGATGAACACTGCGAATAGCGAGAGAAAGAGAATGAGCGATGAACTTGAGAACGTTCTAGAGTTGCCATGAGTGCGAGCGCAGGTATATAAGGGCGTTGCGAATAATCAAGCTATAAGTTTAATTATGTTAACAAGTTTTGTAAAGCGTTGTAATTTCTTTAACGAGTATTGTAAAGTGTGTTTACGGTATTAGCGAGTATTGTAAATTGTTTGTTGTACAATAATGTTAATTGTACTACAATTTGGCCATCGTTAGCATTTATTTAACAATCCAGCGATACGAACCGAAAGATTTGGGAAATCCGGACGAGGTTTCAAGGATAATCGCAACAATATGTTCGAAAAATATTTTGATATGGAAGTAACTGCTTTACACTGTCAAGAAAACAAAATTGCCTAAACTCACGCAATTTTTAGCAAATTCAATCTTGAACTTTATTATAATAAAATTCATTTTTTTTTGAGTCTAATTAAAAAGTTTGCAATTTAAGAGAAACCTTGCAGGTTGTTTTTAATTTTTGTGCAAAGTTTGATACAAAACCTCAGATCTACAACATTTTTTTGAAATCTACCACATTTTTTTCCAGATTCTACCACACAGAATTTTTTTGAAGTCCGATCACTGTATGTATCTGCTATCTGCATGTTTAAAGTGTGTTTAGAAAAATTCTATATACATATCACTCAGATATTCACTGTCATCACCTTCCCCATGCAAAATACCTGCAGGCAATGACGCTTATCAAAAATAAAAATTTTTCCCTGCATACTTGAATGTAAGTACCAACATATGTATGTATGTATGTATATAACCGACAAACAAATGAGCGCTTCTAAATAAACGCTCTCAATAAAACCATTTCTTTGAAAGCTGTATTAGGAGATCTTCCAACAGCGCTCCCATTCGGAAGCAGTTGAGAAAATGTGTTTCCAAAGCAACGGAAATCAACTACATACAAGAAAAAAATCGCAGTAGACGTGCCGTTGCGTATCTGGTGTAATGTGAACTGTGTCATTATTAACTCATATACATTTTCCTCTTCTAAGGTATGCTAAATCAGTAGGCCTTGAAAATCTGGTCATTCCATAAAACGTAAAAAGGAGTAACAGGCTAACCTAATATTCACGCACGCCGCCAATTTATTGTCAAAAATTTCTCATGCACATGCAACTTGTATGAGATCAACCGAAATTGAACGGCGTGCGTATGACGTTTCGCTCAATGAAATCAAATGCAAACGCATGCAAGTCAATTTCGGGTGACGCAAAAAAACAAATTCGACGGCATGCGTACCAAAACGCAAGCCGCGAATATTAGGTTAGCCTGTAAGGAGTGCAGTACGGAAGGCCTATAGCTTCAAAAGGTCCGAATTAAGGGTTCCCAGAAGGCCTCCTTGCTTCTAATTTTACCGACTGGGGACCTTTTCTATATGACAGATACCCAGCTTTGGATACCTTTACTATACATACGCACATATGGTTACATACTTATAAATATTAGCGCCCCTTTTATGTGTACTTATGTATATTCGTTTTCTATTGGAATGCCAGTTAGTACAGCAATTAAATTTCCACAATTTAACTTGCGAGCAATGCGAACGGAAAACAGGAATAAAAGCAAAAACTGTCGCGTGTGCCACTCATTTAGGGCCGTTTGCACCATGTCTAGTTAATTCTAACTCCCAGTTAAACATCTTTATCGACGTTATCGACACCCATCATATAACATGTGATCGATAAAACAGTTAACGTGCTTAACTGAAGGATGTACCTCCAGTTAGCGTTAACTAGACATGGTGCAAACGGCCCTTAGACAGTAATATCTCGCAAAAACGTAACATTACATCTTTACAAGGGTAAGATTTTTCATATAAGCGTGAGATTTTCCATTTCATGTACACATGTAAGTAAGTTAAGCAGCATTAGTTGCTTTTACCCATTTGCCATTTAATTTTTGCGCTTTTCTTCGCCGTAATCTCTTTATAAAAAATATAGTTGACCCTTAACCAAACATACATACTTATGTAGGTTTAATGTTGGTCGAGAATTCCTGAAAAATTATTCTTTTGTTCAACTCGAACACGGTTTCAAATACAGTAATTTTTTTTTTTAATTTATACAGAGTTGCCTTGAATGTGTCCCTTTTCACGGTTACACCACTGTAATCAGTGTAGCTCCTAAATGACATCCATGCCCATTAGGGAGCTAGGCAAAGGTTAGCTATCTTAAAAAAAAATAATAATAAAATAAAGAAATAAAAAATCATGTTCCTGGTATGTTAAATTAAAATACATCGTAAATATTACGACTGCCTTCCTACAATATACAAAATTATTCGTACAGAGATTTGTTCAGTGCTTTACGAATG
Source organism: Rhagoletis pomonella (assembly GCF_013731165.1). Classification (NCBI taxonomy): domain Eukaryota; kingdom Metazoa; phylum Arthropoda; class Insecta; order Diptera; family Tephritidae; genus Rhagoletis; species Rhagoletis pomonella. The sequence goes on along the minus strand of NW_023459650.1, from coordinate 39,493 downwards.
TGTTTCGTAAAATAAAGGTAAGATTTCGTAATTTGTACTGAAAAAATGCCTTACGAAAGTCTTTTCATTATATTTACGTATGGTTCGTAAAATCTTGTCTCGTTGTGTAAAATGTGTTCGTATTATGAACGAAAGTTTCGTACATTGTACAAAAACCAAGACTACGATAGTTTTTCGCAGCAATTTTATGAAATATTATTTTCAGTGTAGTATTATGAACTTCTTTGAACCAGAAAATACATTTTTCGACTTAATTTTTTTTGCATCAAACTTTTGTCGACATACCTTGAGTTACTTTATCATATTATCGAATGCATATAGATTTAATTAACGTCTTTCGTTTTGTTACTTATGAACTAATTTTCACTTTAAATATATAAGTACGTTCCACTTATTATTTATTATATGATATTGATGCAATTTTTTCGATTTAAGTTGTTGAAAAATAATAAATATCTAAATCCCGGGACTGATCGCGGGACTGATCCAACGACATCCCGAAAATCTCGGGAACGTAAAAATCGAAAAAGTTAACATCCCTACCCTATATGTGTGTATATGTATTGTATGTTTCTTACGTTTTTATACAAACTAAAAAACATAGCTATGTCTAAAGTTAAGCATTTCTATTATCGTTTTTGACGTATGAATGTTTTCTGGTTGTAAACCAATTTTAAACCGATAATAAAATGCTTTACTTTAGACACAATCATACATTTTAATGCAACCTTTAAATATAAGGTGAGCCTTAAATTCACAGGTTACTTGAGAAAACAGCCGGAAATATGCTTAATTTGTTAAAGGGTCCATAGATGAAACCAGCAAGCTGGCGCCATCAAATGTTGGTGCCAACCGATTGACGGTGTATGTTTCCGTAGTGTGGTTGTACCAGCTGCTAGTGCGACATCAAAAACGATTTGAAAATTTTATGATTGTACCAGCATGCTGGTGTCTTGAATGATGAAATTAGCTCATTATTTTAAGTAAAAAGCATTTTACCGGAAATTTCTTGCACTATATGAGTCAAATCCGTGTTTGTAAAAAAATTATGAAATTTCGGCTCTAATCATTTCGGTATTTTCTGGACCTCATTTGTAAAGAAATAAATATTGTACCTGCAAGCTGGTATGTTATATGCTTCGAGCCTGATGCACAGTGCGGCCGAAATCCAAAAGTGTGGCCAAAATTCGAGCTTCAAAATAATGATTCGAAATTTCGTACTAGGGGGTTTTCGGGGTCACTAATTACTAATGCGCTGTCAGAAATATAAAATTCAAAATGACGGATACAGTATGGGGTCTGGTAAAACTCTAGCTTTTTAATTAGATTTCTTAGAAAGATGTTGAGTATGCAGTTTATAGCCCAAGTTTGAAGCAGCTGGGACTTACCGTTTTGTTGACGGTGCCCGTCATTTTCTTCCATACGAAGTATATTCGATGATATAAGAAAATGAGCCACACCATCAAGAAAAAAAAATTTCAAAAATCAACCCTGAGAAGCCCCAGCTACTTTAAGTGTGACTTTATTATACTTAAGTTAAATGGGCTACAAAACTGCAAACTCAAAATCTTACTGTGAAATCTAATTAAAAAGGTGGATGTTTTTAAATACAGGTGAAACTACTTTGTATAAGGGATTTAAAAAAAAACGAAAAAAAACATAAGGAGCAGAAATAACCACCTGAGTTCTGTAGCTAATACTTTTCTGCGTAAACTTGTACGCTGAGGGAAAAAAATATTAAAATCAAATAGGAACGTAATTGATCTTACTATAAACGTCAACGAAAGTACTGTATATTGGTAAATATTCAATTCAATTACGCGCATATTAAAATGACCGCGTTCGTTCTGAAAAAGCATCTGTGAAGTGAATAATCAAGACAAAGACTAAAAAAAAAATATTTATCTTGCATGTTGCCTACAGTGGAAATCGAACCCTGACCATTTCTGGATATCAACCAATTGTGGCATGAGTGCGCTCAGCTACACCCAGGCATATAAATTTGCTTTCAAATGTTGAATATCGATCACGCAATTTGTACGGATAAACATGTACAATGTATGAATGTGTGTGTTGATACCTTTGTTGTACTTCTGGCATGTAAGACCCACTCTAGCTTAGCACGTTCCCAAATGTTGTCTTTGTCAAAGGTCAAAATCTTCCCAGCATTGTATTTTTCTTCATTCCAACGTCATGTTTGGTTGTCTATTGTTTTTGTCTTCCTCGCAAATGCGCTGAACACGGTTCGATAAGGACGCACTATTATTTCACCTTATTTGGATTAAAAAAGGAAAATTACAAACTAAAAAAAAACAGTTTCTACTTATTACCTGTATCATTTGTTAAAGCAATTGAAAAACTCAGTAATGAATTTTTTATGAATAACATGGAATAACTGCCTTATTCGCCCGATTCACACAGATAAGTTACTCCGTTTTATTCTATGCGTCAATAATAGACTTATTATTTATAACTAATTCTCCTCTATTCCGAAAATATTGTTACTCTGCTTTATTCCGACATATTCGGAGTGTCAATAATATGGCCGTTAGAGAGAAAGGTAAATAACATATAAAACGTTGGGGACTTATAACGACTTACATATGTATAACGATTTTCATCTTATCAAATTTATAAGCGTTTTGTTTGCACAAAAAATTTTATATGACACGCGATGGACTATGACCAAAGTGACATTTATGTCTTCGAATAATGAAATATTAAGAGAGTACTAAAGATTAATTTAAAGTATTGTGAACATATCGGATTAAAATTTATTATTTGACAAAGGAAAGCCGCTGCTGACAACAGAAACGCGTTGTCATCGGACACATAATGAGCAGTAATCTCTCTTATTCGGAGGAAGAAAAGATATAATTTCTGCACAAAATTGAATTTAAAATATTTTTTTTTTAATTTTTTATGTTGGTTTGGCTCTATATGTAGTGGTCAAGTGCCGGAAACATTTTTATCTGAACAGAACTTTTTCCCTTTTTCTGCTCGTTTTATTTTGTACAAATTGTGGGTGCAGACACCTCAGTCATATCGTTCCCGTTTACCTTTCAACCCAGCGCACTTAGTGAAGCATGTGAAAACAATTCCCACATTTGCGGTGAAACATTGCAGTCCATTGCCCCATTTGTTTGCAAGCGGCAGGCTGAGAGTGGAGGATGTTGGCTTTTCTGAAAAGGTTGTAAATTTTATTTTATACAAATTCAAAACTCGGCATGGATGAAAAAGTAGTAAATGGAAACAGCGACCAGCATAACTTTTAGTCGTTCAATGACCACCCGCCCGCCATTCAACATCTACACCGATATACACAGGCAGAATATTCAACTATTTCTATATTTTGCTCCTTTATTTATTCAAATTTTTTAGTTTTTGACCTATAAAAATTTTGTAGACAAGCCTAAGCTTAAAACGGTATTGCGGCAGAGAAACTTTTCCAACACCATGACCAAATGCCTGCCATCATACGCCCTGGTGTCCTTAGCTAGGTATGTACAAAGATATATATGCATAAATATGTAGATAGATATGTGTGTACATATGTAGGTTGTTCAGTTGGAAACGAAGTAACGCGCTCCTTTTGTAGCTAGTAGAGAAAGAGGCAACCCAATCTGTTGAATAATAGTTTAACAACAAAGTGACCATCAAGTCAGTACGGAATGTACGGATGTGGAATAGGCACTGAACGATTTCTATTGTGTGTGCTTGAAAAAGTTGCCAACATGGCTAATATTGAATGTAAGTATAAATATTTGAGTAAGGATGCTCATAGGGATGTATGAATAAATGGGTTTGTTTGCTTGTTTAAGCGTGAAGCTGCACTAAATACTCCTGTAGGAAACTTTGAAGTTGTTTGTGCTGGTACTTATGCCTGGTGCTCATTTTAGGGGTACTTTGTTACAATTGTGTACTATAAACATATCTTTTATCCATTCATTTGGGAACTGATCTTCAATGGGCGATCCGATCGTACAAGCCGCTATCGATAGCCAAGATCCCCACCGGACTATAACAATAAGTTCTGAAGCTCGAATTCATACATATAGCCAATATTTCTATTTCCGTTCGTATGTTTGGTTGATCCTTCAAAGAGCGATAGATAGTCAACACAAGACTTTAATGTCAAAAAATCCTAAACTAATTTGGCAATAATGTAGTTGCTAAGCGAAAGTTAATTTTTTTTCACGATATATTTAAATACTGTACATAAGCTGATGTATTGCAAAAAGTAAGGGATCCGAATTTTTTGCAATCGCTGGATTTCCCGGCAGGATAGTTACGAGTATAAGTATGTAGTTATTTGCGGTTTCCATGCATTGTAGTTCTTTGTGACAATTCATAAGTATGTTGCCTGCTTACTGAGCAGTGTTTGATTTCGAAGAGAAAAAAGGAAACTATACTTGCTGACACAAGCAACAGTTCTTTTTCGAGCTCAAGGAAGAAGTAAAATCATACTTATGGGAAAGTTTATTTAACGTGCATAACTAGGTAGCAATAAACGCATACCCTTCGGAACAGCTGATTAAGTTAAATTAAATTTTGACCAGTTTTGGCTATTTCGTTTATTTAATTTAAATATTCTTTATAAAAGTCTAGCATATTATATAACCAGCATCATATAAACCCGCATTTCAAACTTTGTGCAAAAATTGTTCAACAAACTTTACCAATCACACCAAATATTCAAATTTTTTTATTCAGGTATGCAGTTTTTTTGACTAATTAAATTTTAGCAGGACTTTAGAAAATTTCAAGACGCAAGGAAATTGCGTTGATTTTTAATATTTTTTTTTGCTGACTGTGCTAGGTATTTCCTTCCCTAGAACTAGAGATGGGCAAAAGACGTGGTAATAATCAAAAATTGTGTACCCCCAAGTATGATAGACATTTTATTTTATTATATTATATGTTGTTTATAGATGAATTGTATTTTTACAAATCATATGTTTTGAGTCATATGTTATTGAGAAAAGTACAGATATTCGAGCTTACTCGACGGCAAGGAGAAATATTACCATTGAGCCACAGTCACTCCTTGACCGTAAAAAAAATTTGTCAAAAATAGTGTTCTTTGAAAAAAAGAGCATGCAAAATCCAACGGATATATTAAAAAAAAAAATATTTTTTGGATTTTGCATTATACTAATATTAAAGATTTTGAGACGAGAAACACGATTCCATTGTTTAAAAAACGAAAAAAAAATTTCAACCCCTCAATTTGAAAAATGCATTATATAATGAATTTTTCATTATTTGCATGCAGTTGTGCATCCTTCACACAATTTTTATCGCTCGAACAACAAGTCAGTTTCAGTGCTATGCAAGACCTTTAATTTGAGCAAGGAACTAAATTATTACGATTCTAAAGTTAAACTTCGAAATTTCATTCGACATTTTACGCATTTTTTTTTCTAGTTTCGGAGTAAACTGCTGTACTAGGTTCGGAAGTTTGGTTTAAAATTGTTTTAACTTGGCTCTCAGAGGGCCTAATGACTTATACCTTGGCTCACATTAAAGGTCTTGAATTGCACTTATTGTTCGAGGGATGTAAAATTGAGTGAAGGATGCACAGCTGCATGCAAATAGAAAAAAAAAATAAATAATAAATTTTTTAAATTAAAAATTTTTCTTCGAATTTCGAACAAAGGGTATCGTGTTGCTCGTCTCAAAATCTATAATAGTATAATAAAAAATGCATGAACTTTTTGTTTTTGAATAAATCCCGTGTATTCTTATGTTTTTTTTTCGAAGAACACTACTTTTGACCAATTTTTTTAATGTGAAGGGGTAATTATGGCTCAGTGGCCACAGTTGAAAGGGATTTATAGCTTTCAAAACCATTTTGTTTCGTTTCAAAATGCTACGATTAATTCGCGTGCAGTGTTCAAAAAGCACACTGTGCGGCTTGTGAAAGGACAAGAGATGTATTTTAAAATGCTGTGCATATTTTTCAGATATGAGATCAGCGACAAAATCTATAAGAAAATGCCAATTTCATATTAGAAAAAAATTTCAATTAGCACGAAATTGTTCCGGAAGTAGAATTACAATACCAAGAGTGTTATTGAAATTATTAACCAAACACGGATTTCTCGGCCGATTCGGATTTGGGAGGGGAAATTTTCCCTATTTATTTTGAAACATGTATGAGCGACATAATATGAGCTGGCACTTGCATGATGTGACACATCTCGCTATGTTTTATAGTTCAACATTTGCAGGTCTTTCATACGTATGCTACACTTTTATAAAAAGAATATAAGCATAAAAAAAAAGAAAAATAGCCAAAACTCGTCAAAATGTCACTTAACTTAATCAGCTGACCACAAGTGTATACATATGTATATCGTCGTTTAAAGTGCAAAACCGCGTATCAACAAAATGCAAAACCGCGTATGTGAATTTGTAAAAATTATTTTCTGGAGCGTAAAAACACTCATATTTCAAAATGGTTCCTTTTTTATAAAGCAATCGCATTTCTGGCTAGTATATTTCAGGACGAACGGGTAAGGATTGAGCCAAGAGCTTGTGTGAGCAAATCCAGTTTTTGGCAGCCAATGTCAGTTACGCGGTTTTGGAGAATGACGATACGCGGTTTTGTACTTTAAACGACGATATAGTAATTTTTTTGGCCGAAGTCAATTTTTATTGAGCAAACAAGTTTCTTCCATTTTCTATTTATATTTTGTATTTTTTGCACAGTCATGAGTGAGCTAAATTAGACCATGAAAGCAATAAAGGAGGCCGCAAAGTGGGATAAGAATCCATTCTAGTGCGCTTAAAGTCTGATATTTATTTTTTATGTTCTAGTACAAGTCCACCGAATATGCAAATGCAAGAGCATATGCATAAGATACTGAACAAATTTTATTAAGTTGTCTTTTTAATTTAAATTATAAAATTCACGAGCCAGCTGCAGCCGAGGACCTGGGTTCGATCCCTGGACCGGCCAACACATTATTTGATTATCGTTACCAAATCTTGCGTTGATAGAAATAAATTTAGCTGTCTCTTTTTTAGTGTAGAAAAAGTTTTTCCTGCCTTGAAAAAGCTTTACGTAAAACCATTTCCCGTTCGGGGCGGAGTAAAATTGAAGGTTCCTTCATTTGTATTGTAACATCAGCAAAAGTGTAAGAGCCAAAATGTTATTATTATTATTATTGTGTATTTATTCCCTGAATATCGTTATCTAATTTCGTATAAAATTCGAGTTTTAAAGAACTTCGCTAATAAAAAACTTATACTTATTTTTACGGAGCGATTTCGGTAAGCTAACCAAAAAGTCTATTTTGTGCAATGTTTGACGAGATATTTAAAACGTAGTTCGAAGTTAGAAAAAGGTTTTAGAAAATGATTTTTAAATCGCAAAATTTATGAAACCGAAATTGTAGCGAAAATATGAAGAAGAAAATAAATACAATAATGCTCATGTGGTTTCTATTATATATTAAAAAGAATAATTTTATTTTTAATAAACAATGATAATTAATTTAGATTTGAAATATTATAATATTGATATAAATATGGCAAAAGATACTCACACCATGATGCAATAACTAAAAGAATTCTATTATCATTTTTGTTGTTGGTATTTCCGACAGGGTAGGAGTGTGATGTAATGTGTAATGTGTTCTCAGAGAACGAAAAATGACACTGAAGATGGCACAATGCCGAAACCGGTTTGTCTCCAAACCAAATTTGACAAGGGATGACGGAAAATCGTTCCACATTACATCAAAAGAATTCTACGTTGTGACAGCGCCATTTCGTACGCCCTTAGCTCAATGATGTATTTTAGAAGTGCGTGAGAAGAAATGCAGCCCGCTTTAGTAAATAGTAGTAGATTTCCTACATTTTCGTTAGATTATAGAACAATGTTAAATAAAATTTTTTTTTCGATTTTCAAAAATGTGGAGTGAAATTAAAGCGCTTGGCCTGTAGATTTGCAAACTGGTTACACTTTTTTTAAAGGAGTTGCCCCCTGATGAAAAATTGCATTCAAATAATTTAATAATCAAAGCCATCAGATCCACACCGTTCGTTCGATTTTCAAAAATGAGCTATTAAATTAAAGGGGTTGACCTCTTGGTGTGGGGCAAGGTTTTATTTTTGATAAAAGGAGATGCCACCTGTTAAAAAATTTAATTCAAATGATTTAATAAGTTAAATCAAGTTTTACTTAAAGGGTATCAATCGGAATAGTTTTAAAAAGGCTTTATTCATGTACAAGGGTTGCCACTTGTTTAAAAAATCAAATTCAATAAGAATTAAGAGAATTTGGCAATTGAAATATGTATCACCATAAGAGTGCCAGACGAAAGAGATTTAAGACGATTTCAGTTTAAAATAGTTTGGAAGAGGGCTGCCACCTAATTTAAAAGCCGAATTTAGTTAACTTATGGACAAGTTGTATGAAATATAATGAAAGAGTGCTAAGAAATCGTGATTTAGTTTGAACATTCGGATTTTTTTGAGGTTATGAGGAGGGTCGCCAGCTGTGAAAATGTTAAATTTAAATTAATTAATAAGTTAATTGATTCACATCTTCTATTAAGAATCAATCAAAATGGGTTCTAAAAAGATTTATTTCTCAACTATATTTAGGAAACTTACCACGTGGTTAGAATATCAAATACAATTTAATTAAATAATTAATGGAATTTTATGTCACAAGATCAGACGGAGAGGTTTAAAAAGATTTTAGTTTGAAAATACTTTTAACGAAGGTTGCCACCTATTTGGTGAGTTCAACTTATTTAACTTATACACAAGTCTAATTATATATTAAAATATGAGTGTAAAACGAAAGGGTTTTAAGAAAACTTTAGTTTGAAAATATATTTTTATTAGGGCTACCACCTATTCGAAAAGTAATATCTATCTTAATATCTACATATCGTTAGTATAGTAAAGAAAGGGCGTATCTCACATCGTCACTGAAATGCAAAAAAAAAACACAACTAACTAAAAGGTTTTATTGTATAAAACGATGTGGGGACTTATAATTCGATGAAATTCAGCATAGTTAATCAATCAAAAAGTGAATTTTGGACTTTAATTAGTTACGGCTTTTGTATTTCAGCGACAATGTGAGTTACGCTCTTTTCATACTATGCTATTGATATATTAAGTGTGGTCTATATTGTGCACTTTTTTGAATCATGTGTTAATTTGATAGTGACAGCTTTTCCCGCTGGAAATTTCGACAGAAAGTCAGTATCATATCTCCGCGGAACGAATTTTTTTTTTTTAGCGGTACAGGGTGATTTTATGGAATATTTCTTAAGGTTATTGATTAGGGTTTCTACCTGTTTAAAAAGTTAAATTCAATTTTGGCATCTTAACGCCATGCGGGTTCACTAGTATCGAATAACATGCAAAATTGTCCAATGAGACTATCAAGAATTTGGATTTTATAACACAACTTTCCGAGTTACCAGTTTTGTTTTTAGTTGTCAACGAATGACGACCAAAACAAAATGCAAAAGCTAATACAGTAATTCCAACTTTTCCGGATATGTAAGATTTTTGGTATCTTTTTATTTAAACTCGCAGTCAAATAAAAAGTAGTTTTCGGAGGGGCGTTCAAGATGCAGGGCGTTCAAGATGGCCGATTTATAGTGAGAACTTGCCACCTTTCATAAATGCATCAGGCAGTCAGACTATCAAATCAAAGATTTATACATTTCCGGCTGGTAGATGCATTATATTTAAATGACTGCAAATAAGTATTGGTTGCTTAGGCAATTTAACTTGCACATCAAAACATTTCACGGACGGGAATATAAGCAACAAAATTATTCAACCGTTAAGCATCGGTGTTTTTTAATGCGGAAATTTATTTTCAACATTGTGATTGGAATTATTAAATTTCCTCACGAATGCAAATTTTGGACAGGCAATACTATACCACAATCAACTGCTCGCAATGTAGTAGAGACAATTTAACAAATTGCATACATACATACATAGATAGCAAATAAACAGACAAACTAGAATATGTGCAAATAGAATATGGAGCTCAGACAGCCACAATCCTTTTACAGAGAAGCCGAGGTGTCACAGAGCAATGCTTGATAAGGCCACAAGAATTAACCAACAATAAGAGTACAAAAGCAGACGAAGTCGAGAATGACGACGTCTCCGCCAACGCCGCACAAAGCTTAGTATTTTATCCGATTTATGCCTAATTTATTGCTACAGCTATTGTTGTTGTATTTGTTGTTGACTGCTATTTGTTTAGGAAACACTTTGGAGCAATTGTTGGGCAATGAATGGCAAGTCCGAACTTCCAAAGAGGAGAGGGCTGACTCTGCCGAGTAGTAGGGAAGGAAATGACAGCCATGAATTAGAGTGCAAGCAAATATTATCACCACAAGCGGAAAATGTCAAGTGTTTCGGGTATGACATTGTCGGTCTTTCGGCAGGCAGCTGGCCAGCCAGCAGAGGCCATTTCCCGCCAATGGAGTCATAATGGCTTTCTGGTTATGTCATAAGGCAACGTGGGCGAAAGTGCGAGGGCAAAAATGTGTGGCATGTTGTGGTTAAAAAGATTTATGATAGACAACACGCAACGGATGCAATGAATTCGGTATATGTGTATATGTACACGCACTCCACTTAAACATAACCCAGCCAGCAGTTGGAAGGTTGTTCAGCGATTTATAGCATAATCGAGTAATTTGCGAGTCGCATAGAAGTGTGTTTGAGGACAGTTCTTGTCAGCGATAAAAAAGCGATTACAGAAATTTGGTAACACTGTGAGACAAATGGTAGGGGTCAGTGATCGGAAAGGGTTCAAACTACCGGGGAAAGTCATAACGGTAAAAAAGAAGTTATACGTGTCCCGGCGTTTCGCTGGGTCACGTCTAGGAATCGAGATATATATATAACTATCATATAGGGGAAATTGTCACCTTTGGTGG
>NW_023459650.1:7325-28156 GCF_013731165.1 Rhagoletis pomonella | reverse complement strand
CCACCAAAGGTGACAATTTCCCCTATATGATAGTTATATATATATCTTGATTCCTAGACGTAACCCAGCGAAACGCCGGGACACGTATAACTTGTTTTTGACCGATATAACATTTCCCGTTGGTTTTATCCCATCCCGATTTTGACTGTCGCATAGTGTTATGCAAAAGAATAAGGTATCATTTTCTTGTTAATTGTGTGAAATAACCAAAACAACCGCAGTGATGTGAAGTCGATGTTTATCGAAAGCATGCTGTGGAACATACAAATAGTAGGTATCTAAATGTTATGCACAAATTTACTTTAAAAGAACTAGCGTGAAACTGACTTATTATTTGAAAATTTATCTAAATTATTCCAATTATAAAATTGTGATGTAGCTTTATTCGAATTGTAATACGCATTTAATTTCATCTTCCGATTAAAATGGATCGATCTTTGTAAATTTTAATTGGAGTTTATTCAATATTATCAAAATCACCCTCTACCAACTTAATTTTTACATATTTCGTCTGTTTTCCCTTAATTTGATAAATTACTTCTTCCTAGTTACGACTTAGTTGCAGCTGCAGCCGAAACTAAAATTTAAGTTGGTACTTAGCCAGAAAAGTCGAAACTAAGGCGACTATGAATAGCTTTAGTTGTGACTTAGAATAGTTCCGACTTAGTTGAGTACTAAATATGACTTATGAATATGCGCCCATATAACTTATTTCATATATATATACCACAAGTAGTTTTCTCATCATTCCGTTGAGCCGTTTTATAAACGTAAAGCCGCCTTTACATGAAGGCGTTTTTTGACAGGCGAAAATTGCGAAAAGTTGAAAGAGTTCAGAGAAAATACTTGTTGGTTTATATGTTGCAATTATCCATTGCAACATGTCCAAAGAAGAGTAATTAATTGAGTAGACCACTTGCAAACGGCGTTATGTGGTTTTATAATAGTAAGCCATAAATTAAAAAAAAAAACATCGTCAACAACAAGTACCATCCAAATTGTTTATTTCTTGTTATTTTCTGAAAATTTGGATAAATAAGAGCCTAATAACATTAAAAAAAAAAATCACAGTGTGGTAGTTTTTGCAAACGCTTTTCGCGTTCTCTCTTCCATAAAGGTTGGTCTGTTTTTTTTTTTAAGACGTCTTCCAGTAGGCACCGAAACTACCACGTTTTCTTGCAGTTTTCTAAGTTCATCAGAAGATGGAGGCTTTTGAAAGTGTATAAATACATAATTAAGTATTACTCGTGAACCCGCATGGCGTTAAAACGCCCAAGATAAAATTTCAAAAACCTACAAACCGCTCCAAATATTAGTAAGGTATAAGCGATTCGAGGGTCATATTTCTTCTGAACCCGTGCAACCGTTTCGCAGAGTAGGTTTTTAATATTACCAAATTTTAAATGACCCTGTACCGATAAAAAGTTTCTAATTTCAAAAAAGTCCAGGTCTTTATTTTTCACGTTATACAATTTTTTTTCGAGTGAACTTCTACAATGTTTAATTTAAGTTCGAAGCGAATCTGGTTTAAATTCACTCAGAAGTGAATTTCAAAACCTACCTGAAAGCCTTTTCAGACCCTCTTCGATTGATATCCATCCTTTAAAAATTCATTCGCTTAAAATTAAATTAACAACAATTAAATAATTTGATGCAGCTAATAGAATACCTGGCAACCCTCCTAAATATATTTCAGAAATAAAACCTTTTCAACTCCATTCCGATTGACACCCATATTTCAATAATTCATTTGACGTTTTAAATAATTTAAGTATTTGAACAGGGTGCAACCTTCTTCAAACACCCAAAAAATATTTCTACCTGTTCAAACTAAAGATTTCTTAACAAATTGTAAAACGCATATTTGAATTAGGTAATTGCCCTAATTTAAGTGAGTTGGATTTTTTAAACAGGTGGCCACTCTCCTAAATATATTTCTGGAATAAAGCCTTTTCAAAATCATTTCGATGATATCCATCTTTGAATAATTTATCCAACTTCATAAATAATTTGAATGTCACTTTATAAACACATGCAACCTTCTTCAAACATTCTAACTGTTCAAACTCAAGTTCTTTTTAACACCCTTTCGCTTCATATTTCATATAACTTGCTTTTTAAATAGGGTGCACGCCTCTTCAAAAGTAGTTTCGCGCTAAGATATTCTTAAATATTCTTCCTCTAACATTGCGATGCATATTTTAATTATCTGATGAATTAAATTAAATTTTATATTTTAAACATGTGGCAACCCCGCTAAATATAGTTCAGAAATAAGGATTTTTCAACCCATTTTATTGGCACCCATATTTTAATAATTCATTTGAATACATTTTTAGACAGGTGGCAACCCTCTTCCAGCACCTCAAAAATATTCTTAATATTTAAACTAAAGACTTCTTAACAGTCATCCGTTTGACATCCAAATTTTTACTTTAATATAACTTTTGGATAAGTTAACTAAATTCGACATTTCAAGCAAAATATTTTAAAACTGCTGCTTTCTGAACCCCCTTTCGTTTGGCATCCATATGTTGGAACATTGGTTTCCTATTTAATTTCCTTAATTTGGGTTTTTAAACAGGTGGCAACCCTCCTAAAGTTATGCTAAGAAAGAAAGATTTTCAAAACCATTTCCATTTATACCCATTTTGTAATATCTTATTTTTTTAAATAATTTGAATATAAGTTTTTAAAAGATGACAACTTAAAGTAAAACCTTATTGTATATCAGCAGTCCAAGCCTTTTTAATTTGACTCCTCATTTAGGAAAATCGAACGAACGGCGCAGATCTTTTATGCGGAACAAAAAATGCCTTCGCGTATTATATATAGAGATTTAGATGAATAGCAACTTTTGCAAGAGTAGTTAACATTCGATGCAATTTTTTCAGAATATGGAAAGATTTTGCACTGAGTTGTTAGTGGACATGAAATTACTTTAAATACTGGTACGTTAACCACCAAAATCTAAAAACCGAAAAAAACATAACGCACTTTGCAAGTAGACTACTCAATTTCGGCATTAATATAATTGCCGAAAACTTCCAAACATTCATTCTAATCCTGTGTGCGTCCAAAAAAATATTTTTCGCATATACGTTTACACTAATAAATTGCAAACAAATGAAGTTCAGAGTAACGTCAAGAAAACGTCGCCTGGCAAAAGTTTACTTGCTGCTTTGAGGCAAACGATTTTTTCTCCAGATAATTTGTTGAATCACCACTTACACGAGCGATTTTTGCTGACCAATGTTGAATCGCCTAGAAAATCACCTCATGTAAAGGCAGTTCAAGGCCGCGCAGAGAGTTCTTTTACGATTAGCTGCGCGCTAATTGTGTGCGCATTCATATAAAACCTAGAGAAAGATTTGAAATCTTCTCTCGCAACACATATTTTAGTTGTAGCTGAGTTTAGAATCACTTATGATTGAAAATGCTAACTGGGACTGCGATGGTAAAATTTTTTCGGTAACAAAAACGAGTTCTTATAATACTAGTTCAAAGAAGGTGAAGGGGCTTTAGTTGCAGGCGGTGTTGCCAGTTTGGGATATTTCTCCCTAGATTTAGGGCTATTTTGTCCCATAAGGGAGAAAATTAGGGATACAATTTCTTTAGCGATTTTCTTAGGTATTTTCTTTAACATATCAAAATGTTATTTTATTTTTGTTTTAAGGCGAATCAATAAAAAATGGAAAATTTCGTAACTTTGGAACAGTATTTGTTATAATATTACATGTATTTATGCAATAAATATATTTATTCTAAATTTAATAAGTCTGTTACCTAGAACTTCGGACTAAAACCTGTGGAATTGTCAAACTACAATTTTACTCTCTCAAGTGAGAGTAAAAGGAGAACAGATGCAGAAGTGCACGGGAACGCAAAAAACACTATTTCCTGTAAAAACGTCAGTCGGTTTGTTTACATGTCATTTGTACTATGCTGATTTGGCTGAAATATCACTAACTAATTATTAAAATCTATACATATTCAAATATTTCGTTGTTTACTTCCATTTTTATTACAAATGTAAGGTTCTTTGCTTACACCGCTTTCTGTTTTTGTTCGCACATGCAAATCAGCTGATCGTTTGACACTTTTCATGAACTTACTGGAAAAAACTCGGGACTAAATTCTATAACTTCTGACTGGGAACAGTTGCTCAGTTACTCTCTCAAAAGTGTTCTCACTTACAGGTTTTTAGTCTGCAGGTTTTTAGTCTGTTCCTTTGAACTTCGGACTAAAACCTGTGGAACTGTCAAACTACAATTTTACTCTCTCAAATGAGAGTAAAAGGAGAACAGCTGCAGAAGTCAGTCGGTTTGTTTACATGTCATTTGTACAACACTGATTTAGCTAAAATATCACTAAGTAGTTATTTAAATCTATACATATTCAAACATTTCGTTGTTTACTTCCATTTTCTTACAAATATAAGGTACTTTGCTTTCACCGCTATTTGTTTTTGCTTGCACATGCAAATCAGCTGATCGTTTGACACTGTTCATGAACTTACAGGAAAAGAAACTCCGGACTAAATCCTGTAACTTCTGACTAGGAACAGTTGCTCAGTTACTCTCTCAAATCAGTTCCCACTTACAGGTTTTATGTCAATAGGAACGACTTCCTGTAAGTTCTGACTAAATCCTGTAAACCGGACTGCTATTGGAACAGACTATTTATGTCAATAGGAATGACTTCCTGTAAGTTTTGGCCAAATCCTGTAAACCGGACTGCTATTGGAACAGACTAAATGTGGTAAGGGAAAAATACACAAAAACAGTATATTTGGTTCATGGTAAAAGACTGTATAGAAATCGAAAGTGTTTTCGTTCTCTCGTGTTACTAGTATCTGGCAACCTTGAACACCTGCAAACTATATCGCATGTTTATTAATATAGAGAAGTAATTCAAAATTTACGTTTTTGGAGATTTCATCATACAATTAACAAGTTTTGTAAGAAGAATATGTTCAGAGAACATGAGAACACTCTCTAAAGATGGCGAAGATATGTGTCTTTCCATTTGCCTTTTTAACCGACTTCATGAAAAGGAGAACATAACTTTTGGACTACGTTAAGCGATTTCTATAATTATTTTTTTAAAGGAAAGGTGTTACCTCACAGGTGGTCCCATATTAGTTTGGTTTTAATCCGATTATCGGATCATGAAGAAATTAACGATAATCTTAACTTTTTATATGAGAATTGAAGTCGGTTTTGGTTTTTGCTTAAAAATTACTTGTTCCATACCAAGTGTATGAATTGATCAAACTTTGATCGCGTTCTCCCATAAAATAGAAATTTTTTGTAATTTTGAAATAGTTCTGCATGTTATGTATTAAACGTGCAATATATATTTAGGATTTTTTAAGGATAAATTAAATGACTCTGGGGTGAAGTTGTATGGATCCTCTGGCAACACTGATTGCAGGTCACATTTGGCAAGCAGCAATTGTTGGTTGTACATTTGGAATTTCAGTTCGGAATTACACATTTGAAACAGCTGCAGCTACACACATAGGTATGATTTAAGGACAGTTTAAACTGAAAGTATTATTCAATTAAAAGTTAGTAAAAAATGAAAACGAGTTGAAATTATAATTTTGTTAAGTAGAATAACAGTATGGGTACAAAATGAAAGCGAACATTCTGTTGAATTTGAAAAACTTAAATTTTTTGGTTTACCAGCACGAATATGTATCGAAAATGCCGTTTTATTTAATTTTATTTTTAAAATGTTAGAAGGACGAAATTCGACGACGTGGTCGAGTGCATATTAGTTCTTAATATATAATTTTTTCAAAAATAAGCATAGCAAAATTTCAACGATAAAATTTTAAAAAGAAATGTTCAATTTCTACTCGTCCCTGTGCACCAATAAATTCAATCTATATTTTAATTCTACAGAATTTTTTTTTTCTCTAAAATTTATCTGCCCTTTAAGACAAATTTTGTACTTAAAAACATGATAAAAATATAGCAAGGTAGAACCGTTCTCTCAATTTGTCGGCCATGATTTTTTTTTTAAGTTTGCCAACATTTTAAAATCATATAAAAGTGAAAATAAAAAATTGAAATTGTTCGAAATTGTTGTTGCTTGAGATTGAAAATGAAAATCTGTGTGTGAGTTTGTGAGTAAATTTAAAAATTAAATTGTTTGGAAACGTCAAGAATTTCAAAAGTGACTCTCAGCGGTTCTACCTTACTATATTTTTATCATGCTTAAAAATATCAATTGAAAAAAAATTTGTACTTAACATTTGTTTTTAAACGGCAGAAAATATTTAAACCTACATGAGCAAACGGCGCTCAGAAATCACCAATCTAAACAGTTAAAAGTACGTTTCCACGAGCCTCGAATTGGGCAATTTCGATTGACAATTTCAATTTGCAATTGTAAATATTCACACGTCAAATTACAATTTCAAACCAATTTCGATCACAGTTGTTTACCAAATAAATAATTTTTTAGCCGTAAAAATCATTCAAAGTTATAAAACTTCCAAGTTGCTATGAAAAAGTTTATTTTTTTTCAATTGATATTTTTTTCTATGGTCAAATTGAGAAACATATCACAACTTCAAGCTGGAATTGAGAATGGTGCCCAAATTGCATCAGCAGCATTGTTTTTAACATTTACGAGGAAACTACTCCTATAGATGCATTCAACATACCTGCACATTAGCGTTACCGGACTTAAAAATTGTGCGGCTATTATCAATTATCAAAAAAAGTATTACGTTTACCTGCAGTGGCTCTACCTTTTACCCTAATTTTACAAGCTTTTATTTATTTTTCTCATCTCGCAGAACAACGAAAACGGCTATCATTTTTGTATATAGATAATTAGATATCAGTCGGTCAGAGTTACCCACATGAATTCCAAAATATCAACTAAGAATTAGAAAATATCAACTAAGAATTAGAAGTGTTCTCTATCACATTTTTGCGTTGTCGTACCTTAAAAATAAGAGAAACTAAGAAAGAAAACCGGCATTTCATTTGAGGGGAAGCTGCGAATTTCTACTCAAAATATTTTATTTGCGAAAACTTGTATATGTATTGAATATTATGAATGTTCATCTATAAACAAAAGAAAATATAGGCTATGTAAAATATTTATTGAATATTTTATTATGATAAGTATATGATGGAAAAAAATGGTCAAGCACGAGATATGTTGAGCTGTTACACTGGAGCGCACTTGTGGGCAAGGGTATATTAGGGAATCCATATTTCCAGATCTGACTATATGTACGTTTTATCAATGTACTTGCACAACATTCGTATTCGAAAAAGCTCCGCATTACTTATTGCGAATGCGAATGTTAAGATTAATGTGAAAGCTCCGCGGTTGCGAGTGCGAGTGTTCGCAACAACACCGATGTAATGTATATCTATGTACGTGCACATATCTCTACATGGTAGGAATATATAACTTATATATACTTACATGGGCGTAGCCAGAACGAAATTTAGGGGGGGCCCATACAAAATAAAAAATTAAAAACCATTAACTTACTTATGTACTAAAATTTTTTTTATTATAGCTTAACATTATTGTAACCAATAAAGGTAAATATGTTGTACAAAAAACAAATAAACAGAAGTTCACAAAAGTTGATATAAAACTATTCGTCGATTTAAATTGTTAACTTTTTACTGAGCATGTTTATTTTACGAGGAGGAAGCATCGAAAGCCTAACCCCTTCCGTGTGAGACTTTAACCCAAACTAAAATTCCTACCGTCATGTACCGTTCCCCTCCCGGTACCACCGTCAAGGATTTCGTCGGGATTATAACACTGTGTGACTGATAAGGTTATAGATCTATTCTCTTCCTCTTCTTTCTTTTTGGCGCTGTAACCGCCAAAGCGATTTTGACCAACTGACGCCTATTAGAAATGCCAAGTGAAGCCAGAATACTTTCAGAGCTGGGGCGTCGCTGTCCGCCGCTGTATTTTAATACGCCACATACCAGCACGGGCATGATGAGTGATTTAAGCTGATGCCACATAAAACTTTTGCTTCGCTTTACGTGACAGATTCTCTTTGACAGATAAGATGAATTGTATGCAAATGCACAAAGCATGCCACATAAATCGTTGAAGCTGCAGCGCGAAGCGAAAAGATGGCCAACTCCCATCTTTTTGCGCGCTTTGACAATCAGCCGGTTTAATATTTATTTTGTTTCGTCCAAATTCGGGTTTTCATGCAGAAACATAAAACTTAATTACATTGCTGATAATTTTAAAGCAAAATATATAAAATCCACAGCAACTTTTACGAGTAAAACAGCGGTACAAAATTGCTTTCTTGGCGTTCATTGTGGCATACCTTTTGCGTCTGGCGCTTTGCTGGCAAAGTTATAAATGTCACGCAAAGCTACAAAGTTTTATCTGGCATCAGCTTTATAGTGTGGTTTTCGTACGTCGAGAGAGGACTTTACTCCTGAATTGCCTACTCAGTCCAAAGCAGCACTTGTTGGCAAGAGCGTTCCCAAGTAAACGAAATTCTCTACTTCCTCGAAATTATAACTGTCAAAAGTGACGTGGGTGCCAGGCGCGAATGTGCTGATTGTTTGTTTGATGACAGGAGATACTTCGTCTTGTCCTCGTTTACCACCAGACCCATTCGCTTTGCTTCCTTGTCCAACTTGGAAAAGTCAGGACAGACTTCGCGGTTTTTCTTACCGATGATGTCAGTGTCATCGGCATAAGCCAGCAATTGTACGCTCTTGTAGTAAATTGTTCCTAAGCGGTTCAGTTCTGAAGATCTTATTATCTTCTCCAACATCAGATTAAAGAAGCCACATGAAAGAGAGCCGCCCTGTCTGAAACCCCGTCTGGTGGCGAAAGGCAACAGAGCAGAGCTGGTGGTATTACTCAACGTCATTTTTCACAGGCGTATGACAGACATAGCGGCATATACCTTTAAGTACTGTCGAAAGCGGCTTTAAAGTCGACAAATAGGTGGTGAGTGCAGATCATTTTCCCGCGGGTCTTTTCCAAGATTCGGCGTACTGTGAATACCTGGTTTATGGTAGACAATACATTCGATAAGACCTTGCAACCTGTGCTTAGAAGGCTGATCCCGCGGTAGTTGGTACGCATGGCGGGGTCGCCTTTCTTGTGGATTGGGCAGAGCGCACTTCCAGTCGTCGGGCATGCACCTTATTACCTCCTTGCCATCGTAATTAAATAGCTCAGCTGACAGGCCGTCAGCTCAAACAGCTTTGGCTCTTTTCTTCATAGTCAGGCGCTGGGATATCGACTCCATCGTCATCGACTGGGACCTCGAAGTGCTTCCGCTATTCAAAAGGGTCGAAAAGTGTTCCCTCCATAATCTGAGTACGTTCTGGACATCGGTCACTAGGTCGCCATGGTTGTTCATACAAGAGTCTTGAAACCTTCCGTAAGTCGCTCAACTCTCTGCTAAAAATTTCGGGTGTTTTTTCTGTCGGACAGCATTTCAAGCATTTTCTCACACTCGTGATCGTACCAGTAATTAGCGGGAAATGTGGTTCCACTGCTCGCGCAAGTCGGTTTGTTGAAGAGTGCTCTCTCACAGCAGGTGTGAGGGTCGAGCGCCGAATCCATTGGCCGTCTGTTTTGATTGCAGCTTTTCGACGTTGAACTTTCCCTGCATTGTTGGGGGCCCTTTTTTTGCTTCTCCGAGGTTAGGTCGTATATTGGATGCATCAATATAGTAGTGCGAGTCGATGTTTGGCCCTCGGAGTGTACGTATGTACACCTAAAACATGGAAGCATGTCTTCCGTCTATCACAACTTGCTCGATTTGGTTTCCCGTTTTTCGATGTGGAGACATCCATGTAGCTTGAGAGAACGAAAAATGACACTGAAGATGGAACAACACCGAAACCGGTTTGTCTCCAAACCAAATTTGACAAGGGACGACGGAAAATCGTTCCACAATACATCAAACTCCTACCCCTGTCGGAAACACCAACAACGAAAATGAGAATAGCTTGAGGGATGTTTTTATGCTAGAACCCAGTAATACATACTGCCAAGCTTAGGGCCCCGGCGAAGTGGATCATCCTCAGCCCGCCGTTTCTATGTGGAGGCTGATTTTTTCGACACTGGCACCAAAGATCCCTTCGTTGCCCACCTTGGCATTTAAATGGCCAAGCACGATTTTTATACGTGTCGGGGGCAGCGCTAATATGTACGCTCTAAGCTAAGAGAGCCTTGGATGCCTCGTCCTTCTCTTCCATCGGGGCATTGGCACATGTGAATGAGATGTTGAAGAATCTCGCTTTGATGCGGATTGTGGCTAGACTTTCGTCCACTAGAGTGAACGCCGGTCTCTCTCCCACCACAAATCCAACACCGAATTGCACTCCTTTACGTGGCAACTGTAGTAGACGTCGCAAGGCTCACGCTTTCCTTCCTCGCCCCGTCCATCGCATTTCGTGGATGGAGCTGATGTCAGCCTTTATTTTCCCTAGGACTTCAACCAGCCGGGCAGAGGCACCATCCCGATTAATCCCCAGCGTTCGGTCGCTACCCAGAGTATTCATGGATATAAATATCCGGACGTAGTTAGCTGCGATTTGAACCGTAAGCACACGAATCACTTCTGGCCACTCCCAGGTGAATGGCCGTCAAAAACTTTGCAGTACTGGGAAATGTACAAAACATAGTTGCCAAAAACGAATATCTCAACTAAACCCTGATGAATTTTTTTAAATTCGCTCTACATACCTGTATAATAAACCAAATAGCCGGACAAAACGTTAAATGATATACATACATATGTATGTATGTATAAGTATGAGGGCGTATTGAACATTTTGAGTACGCAGATTTTTTAGGCTGGTATATTTATTTATGCTAAATATATTACTTGATTTTGTTTTGTCACACTTTAGAAGTAAACGTCTTGGCTGTTCACCCAACCGCTTAGTAAAGACACAAACCTAAAGACAAAGTAATAAACAATTGAACTATAAATTTATTTATAGTTTCCGTTCAATCAATTTTTGCTCATTGTCGACTGCAGCCAGGTTTTTACCCTTTTAAAATGGAAGTGCTTTGAAGTTAGAGATAATAACTTGATACAGAACCGGATGATCCACATATCTACTTTTCAAATCAATTTACTAATTATTTAGTTAGCGTTGGGAGTATAATTTGTTATACAGTATATATATAGGAAAAACCTTGAAATTTAGGGGGGGCCGAAATTATCAAGCAAGCATTTCGTGGTAGTATTTTTGAATATCTAGGCAAAAATTTGAAGTTAGGGGGGGGGGGGGCCGGGCCTCCCCCCCTGCCCCTACCTGGCTACGCCCATGTATACTTACTAGGACGGTTTTTATTATTGTTTACTATTGTTTTTTCATTCCTACCTCGAAATTTTGTAGAAACCCCCTAAAAAAATTCCCTGAAATTTTGAACCCTTTATACTAACATTAAGTACTCGCCCAAGGCGTGCAAAGATTCCCCATATAAAATACACGTAAACTTGTATGGTATAATCTTGGCAATGATGGGTTTTCTTCAGAATTGAATGCTCTACAAAAGTGTCCATTGCAGTGTAATCCTAACTCTCATCAGCGAGGTAGTACGGGCCACTAAACCCAATTTTTTCCATGAAATTCTAGTTTTTTTGCCCCTATCTCGAAAATAACAAGAGCTACAGATGCACAGAGGCACGCCTTGGGCGAGTACTTAATGTTTATATAAAGGGTTCAAATTTTCAGGGAGTCTTTTAGGTGTTTTCTACAAAATTTCGAGGTAGGAGTGAAAAATACAATAGTCGCAGAAAAAATCGTCCAAATACTTACACATATGAATGTACAACTACATATTTATGTATGTACATGTATACATATGTATATACTTTTTTTACATACTGTATATACTTTTCTAAAAGCGTTCACAACAGTTGCGCACAAATAACAAAAAGCACGTAAATTCAAATTTTTAACAGACAGTTATAACAAGATTTTTCACAGGAGATGAGCATACCAACTGACACAAAAACGGAAATAAAGTTCCAAACGTAGTATAAGAGCGAAACTGGAGATGAGGAAAGGCAGATGGATTGCTCAAGTGGCAGCCTGGCAAAAGGAAATGGTGTGTGTCGCAACGCCTGCTTGAAGGTGTCGGGAGGTGAATCACACCAATACTCAGAAACATATTTATGCTGTCGTATTTATATTCATATGAACATGCTTACATAATACATTCATACTTGTACTTTTGTACAGCGAAGTTACCTCCCGTTTGAATAGTTTTAAAGATGGAATGGGGAAGGTACTATGTGTGCGAATTTGTGAAGGGTGAGGCACTACACAGAAGGCGGATACATATGTACGTATCAGGTCACTTTTTCAAACATTTGGTTTTATTTGTGTACATATGTATGTGCGCTTTTTGCCAAGTCTAGTGGAGTTCAATAAACTTTTACTCATTGAGCTTGAGTGCACTCGCATCGAATATTGCCCTTTGTGTGGCAACAGTGAAAAAGGAAGCGCACTCATGCCGCCACTTCAAAATATCTTCCTGAAGTGCCGTGTCCGTATTACAAACACTCTAATCCACCGGCGAATGTACTATATTTACATATGATATGAGATATGAGATATGTATAGTACATAAATACATATATTTGCAGTTGCGCAGATACCCGTATTCGTTGCTGTTGCGTTGCATGAATTCCCGCCAAAGGAGCAACAGACTCAATTGAAAAGCCTTTCGCACTCACTGCAAAATCATCATCGGAAAAACATCCTATGTAAATAAAAGTGACGTCCAGCAGCCAGACGCCAGCAGTCAATGACTTGGAGAATAGGTGCAAAACACAAAGAAAAGTTAAAAAAAAAATTAAAATGTGGCGGCACGCGCCAGTGCGAATTAAATTGTGTCTTTGGCGTCGTTTATTTATAAATCGACCACACACCAGAGGGCAACAGCACAACACAAACACACCGACGCGCACTGTTAGCGCCAAACACGAAACGGGAAGCCATCCGCTATCATGTCAGGCGTCGGGTCGGCATTCCCTCCACACAGCCTCAATAGCACCACCGGCAACGGCATTCATTGCCATATTGCGCATCTCTGGGAATTCACTCACCCATCGTTCGGTACTTTCGCATGGAGATGACTTTCATTTCTGCATTTCAGTTTATTATATCTAATTGCGGGCGTGTGTGTGTGCGTGTTTATACTGAAAAGCATGTGCATGCGTGCAATTCGCGTTCTTTGTGCTACGCTGTCTGCTTGGTGCGAAAAAAATTGGAGCAGTGCCCATTTCGTCGGCATGTCGTCACTTTTTAGCCACAACAAAAACTTTTTCTACAATACATAAATACATATGTACATACAGTGGTGGGTAGAAATGTACACGAGTTTTATAATGTGATTACTTGTTTTCATTATCAGATCCATGATTTTTGGAAGGAATGTGGGCGATACAACTTTCTTCCCCCCTTACAGGAAAACATGTTGGGCCGCCTATACTATGTATGTAGTAGGGTGTTCGATTACTCGTCCTTTTCCAAAACCGTTTTTCGAGTTATTTGAAAAAATTGCAATTTGAAAAACACCGGTTGCCGATTTTGAAAATAAGAAAAAACTGTATAATCCAGTTTTATTATACTTAGTTTTTATGCAGTAAAACTACTTATCTTGGTATGAAGTCGCGACTAAATATTACAATGAAACTATTAACAATAAATATAGATTTTATTTCGAAAGGAGCAAAGAAATATAGCACACATTTTTTTTTTTTTTTAGATCAAACTTAAAACAAATAAAAATCAGTGAAAAAGTCAAGTTTCGTATTTTTTAACACTTTATTGCATTTCTGCTGACTTATTTTCGGTTGTGAGTAGTTCAATTTCTTCTCCCAGTAACATCAACAAGAGTTGTTTCGAATACCTTTCGCGCCTCTGCACACAATGACAAACCTCAGAAGCTCGGCCAAACACGTAGAAAGCCTTTAAGGGCCAAGCATTCATTTATTGGAATCAAACATGATATACTGTTCATCCTCAAATAACATCGGATATAATATTGAAACTATTTAAGGGTTTCTCTTAAATTGGAAAACTTCGAAACACTTAAAACTTTTATGGAGAGGTAAAGATCTGGATGGACAACATCAAGGCGCACGCCACAAATCGGAGGAGAAGCTTGGCCAAACACTAACATATGTGTAAGCGCCAATCTATTATTATTATTATTAAAGATCTGGATGAAATGAAAAAACCGGTTTGTTCGATCAAAAATCTGGTTTATTCGATATTCGAAAAATCAAGATTAGAAAAAACCACATCTATAAGTTTAGAAAAACCGAGTCAATCACCCTAATGGGTATGTATGTAGATACCTACACACTATTTATTGTAGGTTAAGTTAGGAAGGCGTATATGAAGACTTTATACTTCCACTCGAAATGCAAGTTTGCCTGCAGTGTCTGGAGCAGGCACATTCCTCTATGCTATTTTATATCAAGTGATATTATATGTAGTGCCCGGTAAACCATTTTTTTGGCAAATTAAATTGAGAGGGTCATAGTTTCATTTTTATTTTCTCTGCCAACCTGGTGCAAAAGCGATATCCCAAGTGCGCTAGCCGCTATGTCTAGATGGCTGAAAATTAATGTAAAAACTACTGAATCGATTCCTACTCTTCTTTATGCCAAAAACTTCTGTATACGGCATCTTTGGAGCATCGGTGAAATAATATACTGTTCTGTGATGTCGTCGACAATAATACCTAGAGATGCAGCACACTGCAGACTTTATCGGCCGACGATTTAAACGCGCTGTCTTGAAATACATGAGGATGAACAACAACAACATACTCGTGGCTGACTAAATAGTTTGAAGTGCAGCCCAATTGCGTTCAGAAAGCCTGCCAACTATCGACCGAATGCTTGATCAGCAAAGCGCACCAACTCATCGAGAGGGGCTGCCATCTTAGCACAACATTTTAAAGAATGTGCTATAAGAGGATTAAAAGTTGATCAGCCTTAAGCTGATGCCTTATAAACTTTTGCTTCGCTTTACGTGACAGATTCGGTTTGACAGATAAGATGAATTGTATGCAAATGCACAAAGCATGCCACATAGATCGTTGAACCTGCAGCGCGAAGCGAAAAGATGGCCAATTCCCATATTTTTGCGCGCTTTGACAATCAGCCGGTTTAATATTTATTTTGTTTCGTCCAAATTCGTGTTTTCACGTAAACACATAAAACTTAATTACATTGCTCATATTTTTAAAGCACAATATACGTATAAAATCCACAGCAATTTCGAAGAGTAAGCAAGCAGTACAAAATTTTTTTCTTGGCGATCATTGTGGCATACCTTTTGTGCCTGGGGCTTTGCTGGCAAAGCTATAAATGTCACGCAAAGCTACAAAGTTTTATCTGGTATCAGCTTTAGTCCGTCATCAAACGTTTCGTCGTCGAGGCTGAATTTTCCGACGGTGGGGCTAAATATCCCATACTTGCCCACCCTGGCATTGAAATCTCCAAATACGATTTTGATATCGTGACGTGAGCAGTGCTCAGAGATACTTGCTTGCCTCCTTGAGATTTGAAGAACCTCGCTTTGACTCTGGTCCACCGGGGTGAAAGACAGGCGTCGGAGTCTCTGTCCCACCACGAATCCTGCACCGAATTTACGCTCCTTTGCAAGGCAGCTGTAGTAGACGTCGCAAGGCCCCATGCATTTTGATTCAGCTTGATATCAGCTTTTGTCCTCCCTAGAGCACAAACCTGCCGGGCAGAGGTACCTTCGTGCCAGATGTTTCAGATGCATGCCCTCCAATTGTAGTCCTTTAAACGTTTGTCATGATCGTATTTATTTTTCACTGGCAGAAGCTTTTACGTGACGGATCCTAAATACAGCGCACAGCCCATTGCTGGGAGAACATTTGTTTCGCACTTAGTAAACTTGTAATAGCAATACCGCCCATCGAATAATTGAAAAACCGTGTATCTTACGGCACTCAAATTTTATAGGAGAGTGAAAACACTATTTTTCTTAGAAGACATTGCCTTGATGGGAAGTATTTTCCCAAGCTATTATTTTACACATTTGTTGTTTTATGCATAAATCTCGATGTTTGGAGTTCAGGGCTACCAAATTTCATTTTCGCCACAACGGTGATTTAGGCAGTTTTGCAACTGGTCAATGGGCGGTTTTGCAAAATTCGACGATATGCCCTTGTATACAAGTATGTATTAGAAAATCCATTGGCATTTATGCGACACAAAACATTTCAGGCATATTAAACTGGTACTCTTACTTTCCATTAGCTAGTGTCCACATACATTACATCTAAGTTCTAAACAAAAAAAGTTTTAAACAAAACTAGCCATAATATTTCCTTATCTCCCAGCACATAGCACGCACTTTGTAATTAAGTAAATACACACACATGTATATATATATAAGTACATTAGACATAAGACTTTTTTAAGTAATACATTCATATGTACATATATATGTATCAACCTATTAGGAAAATATAAGAACTTGCGAAAAACCGGCGGGAATAATGTGGGCTATTACACCTGCCTAGTTATACTTTTAATTCAGTTGCCAACAATAAACTACATACTATAGCACAATGCCTTTGTTTGTGCGATCATCTGAGCTACGCCTACGATAAGGCTGCAATAGCAAAATCATCCTTGGCCAGATTGATGGCAGTCCATACTAGTACTGGAAGAGGTTAGTAATAAGAGAGAGTAATACTTCTGACAGAGCGACAGTCTGCATTTAAATGATCTCTATACATACGTTAACGGTATGAATTCCACATATCCTCTCTTTATCACAAGGGTATACTCTGCATGGAGAATCTGTCGTATAAGGAAATGGTCAAAAAATAGAAATGCATATCGCAATGGCAATTTAGATGGGATAATACAACGAGAAGAATATGGATACATCACCTTATCCCCAATATTCACGCATGGGTAAGCACGGTAAGCTAAATTTCAACTTAGCGGGTATGGTTAATATAAAACCTACATATCAACCCATTTTGCAAAATCTGTGGCCCGGTGGAAATCGAAGACGCAGGGTGCGTACTCCCTACATGTCCTTCGTACAACTCTGAAAGGAAAACTCAACACGCTATGACAGTCTGAAAAACTGCTTAGGATGCTGGATTAAAATGAAATACGCATTTGACCTCATGTTGTAAAAACTCTGCAACAGAGAGCAAATAAGGCGCAAATATCAGCGGCAGGCTACAATGGCAACAACCGAATAACTTTGGCTGCGTGCATAAAATATGATAAATCAACAAATGTGAGAGCGGGAGGCAAGATTTAAATCCCGTATTTTTGATAATTTACGACAATCGAGGATACGAGGATCAGCCTAACAAATGGATTAAACGTCACTTAAATACGGACAGTATTCGATCAAGAAAGGAGATTTTTAACGGTACATAAAAATGAAGTGGGAAAGTTTATTAACCAAATCAAGATGGAACATTTACGGTGGTACCAAGAGGATCGGTACATAGACGGTAGGTGACTTAGTGGGTAAAATTCTCATAATGGTGGATTTCACGTCAGGCTTTCGATGCTTCCCTCTCAGAAAAAAAAATCAGGATTGCAAGTTTAAAGTGGTACCCTGGCGGGAGGTCAACCTACTTTCCCCATCAGCAACCATGGATAGAAAACAAAAACAGCTTTCCAAAAAATTTACTACAAAAGCAATATACTCCGCATGAACTAGGGCTACCGTACCTCCGAGCTCTGAAACGGCAGATAAAGCCCTTACGAAAGCACATAACAGGTGTAAGTAAGCTGGTATCTCCTGGTATGGGAAGTACAACGGTTACTTTCTTCCCAAAAAAATGGAACGAACCGGGAAGCCTACGGATAGAACACGAAGTGATCTGCTATATGGCAAAGGACTTAAAGAGAAGGTCTTCGTGAAGACGTAAGAGAGCATTATATAGGCGGGCCCAATAATTCTGGATTTTGACACACAGTCGTATGGAAAGGCGGTGGTAACTTGGCGCCAACGAGAGGCGGATCCAACCCTGAAGGAATGGGGTCAAGGGGTCTTCGGACACATGACCAAACTGTATGTTCATATAGGGAATATTTCAAGTGGAAGTTATCGCCATCAATTTGTGCACGGAGCTAGAAGGACTTAACGGAGTGGGAGGATTCTAAGTGATAGCCCATCGTTGCTTTCGGTTCTCTTATCATATGAAGTGCAATCGTATTTAGCCTTTAAGTGCATTGAAAAACTTAGCTGCTTTGGCAGATACAACGGCATACAAGCCAGGCCACAAGGAAATAAAGGGAAAAAGATGGCGCACTTTCTAGCAAGAGAGACAGCTGCGAACACTACAATTAGTACCGAACTCTTCATCGGTGTAGGTACCGATACTAAAAACGTACCCTTATAAAGCACTGCAGAGTAGAGTGGTCCCGGTTTAAACACATTCTCTTTCTACCTCTCGAAGCTTTTATGAGCTTCCTGAGGGACTTAGGCTTAGAAAAACTGATGTAAACAGAGAAGGACTCAATATAACTATAAGTTGGAGAGCATACCTTATGTTCGTATCTATATATCTATCTAACTATATGTTTTTAGACACAAAGTAAAGAAAGTATCAAATTTTTTTCTGGAACACCTCAATGTTATATGCAAATCTCGTAGCGCTTTGAATATATTTTAACTGACTGCACCTACTCTTAACTTAATACCATATTATAATAATATATTCAAACGTACGTATGTTAACATGCACGAACGTTGCAAAAATGCATTGCTTGAATTGAAAAAGTACATTCCATAATTTCGAGAGACAAAACATTCTTTATCCCATCGGAAACCAGACAACAAGAAAAATAAACAAGTTTTAACAACTTCCCTCAACCTACAAGGAAAGCGGGGGGGCATGTAACCGAATTGGGCATAAATGTTGAAAGTGCGCCCGCCACTAAGGAAAATGTGCTTTCCAATTGGCAAACCTACAGACACACACTCATACTTGCCTTGTGCGTGTATGTGAATGTCCTTTTGCGCTTGCTTAAGCAAAAAAAAACACATTTCATTACACAAATGGGCCACAAACCTGGATATGTATTAAGTATGTATGTATGTACATTCGTTAATACGAAATACATTGTGTAGGAGACAATTAAACATGGCCAGACTGATAATATCCATTATTTATTGTTACTACTGCTCTGTTGGTATTGTAAATGTTGTCGACACTGTTGTCAGTACAATGCAGACCAGTCAGCGTTGCACCAGTTAACCACGACCAACCACAATACGTTCCACAAACAATTGCGAAAATGGTACCAATGCACCAACTCATTTGTGCAAATGGATGTAGGCGCGAATGTTGTATTTGTGAATTGTATTTACTCCTACAAGCATTTAGAACTAATGGCCTTTTGCAACGGCATTTCAATTTAAAATGTGATACTTGCACATATCACATTGCGCATCTGGAAATAATTTATGTATACAAATACCTAAGCCTAATATACATATGTATATGTACATACATATGCACATTTCACATTACGATGACTCACGTATAAGTGATTTTAAAATTTCGGCAATTTCATCATTACTATGTACTAGTGCTTGGAATTCTTATGGATTTTTTGAATATCCGGATATTAGAAAATCTGATAAAATAATCCGAATATCTGGACAACAGAATGAATGGATGTAACCAGATATACTTATATGAGCAAATCTCACGAGTTGGTACACCAACATATTTTAAGAATTGCATTATCTTCAATTTTATATAAAGAACAAGATTCCATCGCGAAATTGTATTTCAATGAAAACTTAAAAGAAATATACTAGCAAGTAATATCCAGGCAAAAAACAAAACTGACTTCAATTCTCATATAAAAATTTAAGATTATCGTTTACCTGTGAGATAAAACCTTTCCTTTAGAAAGAAAATTATAGAAATCGGTTAAACGTGGTCCAAAGTTATGTGGTAACATACAAACATACAAAAAAAATATATTCCAAAGAATTGATAGCGTTCTCCTTTTTGTGAAGTCGATTAAAAAAGTAAAAATAACAACTCATGTTCATATCGTCACTAGACACGAATAAAGGCGCGAGCTCTAAAGTTGACCGCGAAAAAATACGCGTAAAAACTTCAGCGAAGATAGACTCTTAACATAGTTGAGGGCGAAGAAAGACCCGAAAACTTATTTTCGCGATCGACTATGTTTGCGGGAGTAACTGTATGTTAATTCCCTCAAGAGTTTTTGTGAAATTATCCTGAAGTGACATTCCTTGGCCAGTAATAAATTTGTATTTACGCGTCTTTCTTCGCCGTCAAAACACTAGAGCGCCTTTATTCGTGTGTAGTGAAGATATGTAGTTTTATATGTAACGTATACGCCCCGTAGCGCCATACGCTGTCCTCTAATACGTTTACTCGCACGCCTTAACTTAAAAGTCATATTATTTAAAAGTAATTAAATACTGGCGTGGGAGATTTTAACACAGTATTCCTTATGCACATATGTATATCTATATTACTTTCTTCCTCTATATAACAATTTTAAATTGAATTTCAAGTGTGTCAATAATAATTGTAAAAATGGAGTTTTAGTTCCTCAAATAATAGTCATGTTTTACTCAATGTATTTTTTTTTTTCGTTTGGTGACACAATAGTTTTAGTACACTAGATTCGTTCGTTTTGGCAAGAGAAACATTTCGCTGTTTAATTTTAACATTTTTAAGTATCTTAAATCGTTACAATTAAAAAAATCTTAAAATTTCAAAAATTACAAAATAGCTGCGTCATTTTTTTT
>NW_023459650.1:0-4325 GCF_013731165.1 Rhagoletis pomonella | reverse complement strand
CTGTAAAATTAGTCCCATCGAATGGGCATAAAAAAATGTTGTTTCGATATTACCTAACGTATCCAAAATTAAGATATGAAACATTTAAATAATGGCAATACCATTGAAACAAACTTGGGGAAGAACGAATGCTTAATCGTAGCCCCCCTTATCGGTTGTTGCCGTTGTCCATGCTTCTGTGCGATATAAAAACTACGAATAAATGATGAGTACGGTGGCCATATTTATGAGAGCCGAATACGGGACAAAAAATAATTTTGCAAATTTTTTCCATACTGTTTTCCATGAAACAGTATCCTTATATTAACATCACAAATTTGTAGGGTAATTTTCTCGAGATTTGTACCCCGTTAAATTGGTTAAAAATATTTGTTGAATTTTAGTATAATAAAGTGTAATTTTACCACTAATTTTTGATTTTGACGGTGTTACCCTTTTTTCATACAAAGTATAAATGTTCGACCATTTTTTTGAAAGAGAAGCAAATGAGCAGCAGTTTCCACTCGCACTTTATTATATTAAATTTTAATGAGTTAGAAAACTGCAAACCAAATTGATGAGTGACTAATTATTAACATTAGTGATCATATAGATAACAACTTCTAAAGTGATCTATTGTGCGTGACTCTCCACCCCATATGGCGAGACTCTTACCCAAGCCTATCACTTCCACGGGCTTTTCGCTCCAAATTTCAATTATACAACGTGGCGTTTCTTTATCTAGCCCAAAAAACCGAAAGACGTTTGTGTCTGAAAGACACTGATGTGAAAGCGAAAAGAGGCGTGTCTCGTGCATTACCCAATAAGAATTTTGAGGTCAACTCTGCCTAAATAAAGTAGTTTCTTTAAAGCCTCTTTTGAAGGACGGATAAATCGTTTGGCTTATCTCTTCGTAGGACATAATATCCTGTACATGCTGAACATTTTGGCGCTTATTTCACTAGACGCAGCTGTTATAGGTAACTTCTTTTCATGAAATCGTAAACGGGTTTAAAATAAACAAAAGATGTTGAGTGTCGATCCTACTCTCACGTGTCTTTTTCAGGTCTCGTTAGTTAATTTTTTGGGTGTACCAGAACAAGAGAAACCGCGACCGAAAAGATCTTCTGTATCTTTTAAAAAGAGTCCCTAACGCAGTTTGGCCAAGATACCTTCGACTTTCCTAATGAATCCTAAAGGGGCCTTGGTAGACGAATTTAATATAAACTATTCTTTGTCTGGTAAAATCCGGGCAGTGGCAGAGAATATGCTCCGAAGTTTCATCATCCTCAAGGCAGAGCCGGCACTCCGACTCTGTGATCGCACCTATTCGGTGCAAGAGAAATCGCAATTGGTTGTGACCGGTTAGGTACCCAGAAGTAGCCAATGTCGTTTCTGTTAAAAGGGTAGCCGAAGAGCCTGGCTGGTCTAAGGCCCCCACCACTCTCCAATACTTACTGCGTTCCAGGTGTACCCACTCAGTAATTATTGCTCTCGAAGAGGACCGACTGAGACCACAGAATGGTTCAGGTCCCGAAAAGGGGGTTAGCGATCCTTCTCGTGCCAACTCGTCGGGGATCTTAAGGCTTTCGATTCCACAATGGCCTGGTACCCAGCACAGTATTACCGTGTTTTTGGCAGTTTGAAATTCCAACTATTTCAGCCTGAAACACCATGAGCCACTTGCACATGGGAATTGCAAGTTTGGTACCTATGTCCAAAGATACCTGCACCTGCTCTGTCCGCCATCCTTGAACCGTCTATGTACCAGTGTACGTATCTGAGATCAAGTGCAAGGAACCCATTTTCCCAATCCTCGCAATCGGGGACTATCACTTGGAATTGTCTGCCAAAGCAGACCTCTTTTGTCAAGGAATCATAGACTTCGCAAATTTCCGCCCCTAGTATCTTCCCAAGAATACCTGCATGAAGCTTCTTTGAGAAGAAGCCGTCGTTAGATAGTCGAAGTTCCAGCCCCCCGTGGCTGCTGTTTCCTGGATAAAAATATGGAGAGGAGTCCATCCCAGGAGCGACTTTAGGGCCGCAGCTGAACATGTTCTTATACATAGATCCAGTGACGGATAGTCATGCCAATCTTTGCAGTTTGTTAAGGCAAGTTATGGCAGTTTTTTGCAGTGTCTTCTGCCACCATGTTATGGATGCATAAGACGCAATCCTACGGACGATCATACGGTAGAGCCACTCTATCAGCTTTGAGCTCAATCCCCATTTCCTACGAAAAAGTATTCTGCAGCAGGCCCACATGTTCCGTGTGGCCTTAGCAACTGTTCTCTCAAGGTGGGACTTCCAATTAAATCATCAGGCATGCGTTTATGCGACCCAATTGTACATTCCTCTCTTCCTACTGCAGCTTAAAATCAATGTTCATACGTATCTATCAAAAGCGCCTTTCATTTATTCTTTATGTCGCATTTAAGAAGATCCTTTTATTTAACTGCGCCATCGTGTACTGTCATTCGCATTCATACACACATATGTATATGGATGTAAGTGTGCAAATTTACAGCGCGATTGCGTTTCAAGTGTTTCAAATAATTCTCACTCAACAAAGCACCACGATTTCCTCATTGTATTGCATGAAAGTGAAATGCAAATGCAGCGTTGTATGTAAACAAATCGTCTGGCACTCAAACGCATTAACCCAAACACACACGCAAACATTTGGCAATGCACACAACTGCAAACGAATATTTAAATAGCAATTCAGTGCATGCAAATGAGTGGCAAAAAGGCATTCAAGATGCAAACGGAAGTCAAAGTAAAAGGAATTGAAATGAATGCATATTTGCAGGCGCGTGAACTATGAAAGCCGCAACTGACATCATTATCAGCGGCAATATAGTGTTTGTGTGAATGTATGGCTTCAATGTTGTTCTCAGCTGTGGCAGCTTCCAAGTAACGAAAATGCTCACTGGGTGCCATCGTTGCACTTGCTATGAATCCTAAACAACATATAGCTGACAGCGACACTGGTGACAATGTCATGCAGGTGTACTCCTATCAAATACTTATAACAGACAATGTCTTGCAGAGGTCACTTATAAAAAGTCCATTGCAGGAATTTGTAGCTTGAATGTCATCAAAGATCACATGCAACTAGCATGACAAAGACATGCAGAGGCCATCGACGACTAAATTACATTTGTATGAAAAAGTCATGAACGACTTCCATATAAACGGAGCCCAAAGTCATTGGTGACTTGAAGACATGTCCGTACAAGATAATTAAGTGACTAATGCATGACATTCGCTACGGGGTTGTTTCCGAATACTTTGACGAACTGCATAAATGTGTAATGTGTGTGTAAAATAGCTATGTAATATTTTCCACCGACGGCAGTGTAAAGATTTAATGTCAACTTGTCTATTAGTTTTCATTTAGCAAAAACATCTTTGCGAACTTTGCAGCTTAGTAGCTTAAGTGAATGCCAATGTCTTCAAAAAATTCCAGTAGGAACTTATGTACATGCATACATGGTACAGATTGGTGAAATCGTTTTGAAGCACACAGGTTTGATGTAAGGAGGTGGTGCCACGCACATTTTCCAAAAATTTTATGGGAAAATAATTTTTTTGTTAAAGGGTCATTAAAGATATGACTTTTGAATAAAAATTTTAAAATTCTAAAATTTTAAGTCTTTTCAGATTCCAGCTTTCACCAATTTGGATCCAATATTAATGGAAATATCGTGGTTTTTTGCATTTTTCGAAAATACCGTTATATAGGTGGTGGGCTGGTTTACCGCACGATTTCACCCATTTTCAATACCAACGGTAGGATGATCAAATGATCAAAATTCGTTAAAACATCTAAATTTTTGCTCGAGTTATCGTTAACAGACGGACGGACGACAGACGGACTGACACACAGATGTGGCTTAATCGACGTCACTATTAATTCTGGGCATTTTGGTATATACACATATCTCTATATATATCTCGATTCCTTTATGTTGTTACAAACAATCGTTAAGCAAGCAAAGTTATAATACCCTGCGCACAAATGTGCTCGGGTATAAATATTGTGTTCGGAGCGGAGCGGAGCAAATGAGCAAGTAGCTAAGGAGCAAAGGATTTTGCTCCTTAAGGATACATTTTCTATTAATAAATTTACTATTTTTATACCCGAGCGCACTTGTGCACAAGGGTATTATAACTTTGTTCACATAACGGTTGTTTGTAACAGGCAAAACGAATCGAGACAGATATAGACAAATGTATACATAAATGATCAGAATGAAAAGATAAATCGATTAAGCGGTGACTGTCTGTCCGTCCGTCCGTCCGTCCGTCCGTCCGTCCGTCCGTCCGTCCGTCCGTCCGTC
>NW_023459649.1:50625-52056 GCF_013731165.1 Rhagoletis pomonella | reverse complement strand
TTGTTTTTATTGTACTAGCTGTATTTTGGTTTTTCTAAATGTTATGTCGGCATTAAAAATATATTAAAAACTTAAATACCATTTTGGTAGGTTTTGGTTGAGTTTGGTAGGAAGTTTTGGTAGGAAACAAAATTTGTCCATGGCAACACTGGCTCATATTCAAACTGGTGGTGTATTAAGTACACACACACTAGCTTTGTTTCTTTACTTCTGTAGCAGATAAGTATCAGGAAGACGAACGGGAAAAATTACAAAATTTAGTGGTTGTTCTCACTTGCCTGGTTATCAGGTTATGTGGTTATAATTTTTATTCTGTTTACAAAAATCAAATAAAAAGAAAATTCCCCCTTTCCCACTCCATAGCACCTGCAGTATAAGTTTGCACCAAAAAAATTGTATACCATTAGAATTAGAAAAAAAGGGTGAACAACGTCCACTTCATCGTTTCTTGCTAGCTTAACGGGCCGTATTCTGCACTTATGCCTGAAATTCACGACTATTTTCACTAAAATCACAGTTTCCAGATTTTCTTTATTAATTATTACAAATCATATTTTCACAATTTAAAGCAATTAAAACACATTTCCTATAGAAAAATGAAGTATTAATACAATTGACTCTTCTGACATTTTCTTTCATCCTTCTCTTCGGCTTTGTTTATTTTTACACGATAAATTTATTCTATTATTCTTTACGGCTAATACCATGTCCAGACCGCCATCGAAAACTTGTTTTCGTTGCTAAGACTGGTTTTCGACCTAAAACCTTGTAAAATCTGTCAAACGAAAACCAGTTTTCACTGAAAACTACTTGAAAACTCTCGTTCCACTCATTTCAATCGGTGTCTTCACTTGTTTTTTAGATATATTTATCGAAGTGTAAGTCATATTTTATCATCTCTAATATGCTAGTTGGGATTTATTGCCAATTGGCTGGCCAAATTAAAATATTAATAAACGACAAAGGTTCCTAATAATAAGAAAATGAAAGAAAAATATTTTGGTTTTGTTTTTTCTTAGCAAAACTGTAAACAAAGGATGAAAGAATTGTCAACGAAAACTCCAGCCGGTGCGAACAGCTTACAGCACACAATCCCAAAACTCGTTTTCAAAGTATTTTCGTTGTCGGTCCGAACATGGTATAACACTATCTTATGCAAATTCGCCTTGCTAGTGATAAATATCTGTAAAGAAACAAAGCTCCTGTGTGGTGTATTCAATATTCATTTTTTGGTGAATTCTTTGGACAATTTTCAATTGCCCACAGAAATTATCAGGAATTGCGGAAAGAGGTAATTTTGTAAACAAACATTCTTATTATATTATCAAGAGATAATTGCAATTTTTTCTTATTTTTCAGATATCCAGCTTATAGGCAGAGTCAGCAGCATACGTGGCGATTTTCGGGAAAAAGTTTTCGTAGCGTTTTTGA
>NW_023459649.1:23675-50615 GCF_013731165.1 Rhagoletis pomonella | reverse complement strand
CAGCATACGTGGCGATTTTCGGGAAAAAGTTTTCGTAGCGTTTTTGATGTTTTTTGGTTTTGTTGACATCGTCTTCAACCTCTTCATAGTGATTTCTTAGCGACTTGATGTGTTTTCTGCAGCGATTTAAACTATAAATTTTGATTTATTACGAATATATGATATAAATGAAGTGCTTTGTGATTTGAACAAGTTTGTGCGTTGGTTTGGGTTGCAAAGAGGCGTAAATTTGCGTGGAAAGTGGGTGCACTTTTGTGGTCAGAAAAAAATCGAACTGTGCTGATGCTACGTGGTTGCAAAACACTTTCATTTTTATTCAGTTTCAGTTATTATATTTGATGATAAATGCCAATATAATCGCACTCAACCTCCACGCATTTTTCGTCTTCTTTGTTTGTTTTCATTCTTAGGTTTTGTACTTAAAATGACGATATGTATACTAAACCCTACCCTGTTTATTTATGTATTTATCATTAAGAATTTTCCATTAAAATAGATACAGTTCAGTGTCTAACAAAATACATATGTATGTATAAAAACGGAGATAATAAAATGAATTTTTTTAACTTAAGTGTTGTTTTTTTTTATTTGAATGAAGTAATAAAATGTATACGGGGTTACAAAGTGTGAATTAAAGGAAAGAATACGCCTTTTTTAGCATTAAAAAACTGGTTATTCTGCCCACATTCCGGATCATATGGATGTAAACAAACAAGTTTACATTTTATATCATCTGCGGAATATTCCTTCAGTATCTCCATTTCAATGGCTGCGGAATAAATATTTAAATGGCGAGATGAGAAGGGACTGGTATTAAAATCGGCATATCGCCGAATGCTTAATGACATTTGTCAACGTTGAGTAATTTGTGAACCAAATTAAAAGAGTGGTGCATTTTAGGAGCTGGTGCAGTTTTCGTACTAATCTCAATGAATCAATAGTACCAAAACGTTAAAGGCAGAATTTTGATTTGAGAAGAAGTACTGGCGGGATGACATATACACCAAAATATTATTTTTTTTAATCTTAACACATATGTACCAAAATTCAGAAATATACACCAGTGTGCTACTTGAGTTTTCCTTTTATGCAGCTAAGAACATGAAATTTTGCAATACTTCCACCCATTATCAACAGAGAACTTAGAGTGAAAATTACAAAGATCGGGTCACTATAACCTATAGCTCCCGTACTACTGATTGTTCAGATATAAGATTTTTCGTTATAACTCCTCCATTTAAGTAGCTAGTAACATGAAATTGTGAACTGTTGTCACTCATTATCAGAAGAATACTATCAGAGAAAATGGCGAAGATCGGGTCACTATAACCTATAGCCTCCATACAACTGATTGTTCAGATATGAGATTTTTTGCCATAACTTCTCCATTTATGCAGCTAGGAACATGAAAATTCTCACCGTTTTTACTCATTATTAACAGAATATTTACAGTGAAAATAACAAAGATCGGGTCACTATAACATATATCTCCCATTCAACTGATTGTTCAGTTATGAGAATTTTCGTTATGACTCCTCGATTTATGCAGCTAGGAGCATGAAATTTTGCAATACTTCCAACGATTATCAACAGAATTCTTACAGTGAAAATAACAAAGATCGGGTCTTTTTTACATATAGCTCCCATACAACTGATTGTTCAGATATGAGAATCTTTGTTTTAATTTCTAAATATATGCAGCTAGAAACATGATATTTCGCACTATTTTCACTCATTATCGACAGACAGTCTACAGTAAAATTAACAAAGATCGGGTCACTGTAACTTATATATTGCCTCCATATAACTGATTGTTCAGATATGGGGTTTCAATGCAAAACTAATTTATTTGGACAGCTAAACCCGATAAACTTCGCAAGCTATTGTATAAATAATAAAACAAAGTCTACTGAGAAAATTGTCAAAATCTATGTTGTATAAGCCTTATCTTGTATACCACTGATTGTTCCTATACCAGTTTTTGCGATATATCTCCTTTATGTAGGAAGCTAAACCCATTAAATTGTGTTACCGGTTTACATACCGATCACACAGCAGAGAAAATCACTTAGATTGGAGCTATATAAGGTATATCTTCCATACCTCTGATTGTTTAGATAAGATTTTTTATATATGTAACTCCTCTATCTATGTGTGCTGTGAATATATAAATTTTTTCAAATGCAGTAATCTGTTATAGTAAAGTTTTCAGATGTTCATGAAAGGTATGAAGCCTTCGGCATAGCCGAAGACAGCGCTGCTCTTACTTGTTCTTATATAATTTAAGGCCTCCTTTTGAACAATACTTTAATTTTTGTGCGGTTAGAAGCATAAATACTATTCGGACATCCCACTCGCAAGCATTCTCCATATAAGCACATGTCAAAGGGAAGTCTCAGGGAATATTGAGGACTTTTAAACATAGTATGTGCAGTAATAAACCTTTTCGAAGTTTTTTACCAATTGGTCCCCGAGGAGTACTTTTGGGTTGTGTGCAGCATTTTCGTTTTGCGCGCACGGCAACACTAACTGTGGAGAGTTTCGCCTCATGATTACAAAAAGTTCTTTTCGAGGATAAAATATATGTAATTATGTGTTATTTATGGACAAAATGTAGGTGAAGTGTAACATCAATGCCTAATTAAGAAGAATATCAATAGTGGAGAACAGAATTAACGCTTGTGTTTCTATAAACTGAAAAAACTCAAATCCTAGTTATTGTACTGAATGGATTTTTCTTAAATGTAAACTTAAAATTAAAAAAATATCAATTGTAAGATTATATTTTTATGAAAAAACCTGAATTTTTTGTTATTTTGTGAATTTATCAAGTACAATTCTAAAACTCCGAATATATTTAAGTTTTTATTCAAAAAACAAAAAAAAAGTGTTTTGTATAGTTATAGAGACTCCAATTCCTGCCAGCGCATCTGTCAAGACAGCTCATTAAGCACACCCAAGGTTGAGCGACCATTACCCGGAGCTCCTCAGAAATACTTAATATCGATTTGATCAAAGTATAGAATGTCACAAATATGAATCATAAATACATACAATAGTAATTGCTATGATTTGCTACCGTATAAATTCAGGACATGCGTTTGCTTGGAGACTCCGTTGGCTAGAGTGGTCATAACTCAGCCCCATTACCCGGAGCTGCTCCAACATGATGAATAGATTTAAATGAGTCTTACATGCCACTGCCTCTGACTACAAGCTGTATTCTGTATGAAATTCACTAAGAGAAAACAGCTTTTCCTGCAAATCCTGTAAAACCTGCAAATCGTGAAGCATCTGGAACGCAACTTTTACGTAAATTTGGTTTCGGTACTAGCGTTGTCAATATTTAACAGTTCATTATTATTTACGGTGTAATATAACCAGTTAAACACCAAACTATGATGATCTGTATTAGTATCCATAGTAATAGAGAATAATTTGTAATTTTTTACACTTCTGTAATTAATTTCGGTCACTATTATACAGTCATGTCATGTGCCACTCTGCCATAGCACGGTTGTTGCTCCCTTTCATACCACAGTAATTTTGTATACAACTCTGAATCGACAAATTTCATGCTCCTTCTCATTATCAACCCTGATCAGATTTTACCCCCGAGGAGTACTCAAAAAGGTTTATTACTGTATATACTGTGCTTTTAAATTTAAATGAAAGGTACGGCTATGGAATGTGCCGTGGTACCTTTTGCAAACTCACTAATATTTACATCGCTATAAGCGCCTACTTTATTTATGTCTTCACACTATATTTCGAAGTCATGTGACTTATCGTTCCTAAGTTATAGGTGATTAAAATTTTACGTCTGTAAGATGTTCCACGCCTCCTTTTACAAACTTTTTATATATATATGGATACTTTACTGTAAACGAC
Source organism: Rhagoletis pomonella (assembly GCF_013731165.1). Lineage (NCBI taxonomy): Eukaryota > Metazoa > Arthropoda > Insecta > Diptera > Tephritidae > Rhagoletis > Rhagoletis pomonella. Next base: position 46,724 of record NW_023459649.1, on the reverse strand, counting down.
TATCATAGATCTGCCTTCACACCAAATTTAAAAGTCGTGTGACTTACGGTTCCGAAGTTATTGCAGATTAAAAGTTTCACTCCTATGGGAGGTGCCAGTGCCCCTTATACAAACTCATTCATATATACCTTACTATAAGCGCCTACCCAGGATATGTCTTCATACCAAATTTCATTTATGTGACGTATGATTTCGAAGTTATGGCTGATTAAAAATTTCACACCCATAGGAAGTGCCACGCCTCTTTTTTTTATGTATGTGAACACACCAAATTTCAAAGTCATGTGACTTACGGTTTCGAAGTTATAGCTGATTAAAAATGTCGCGCCTATGGGAGGTGCCACGCCCCCCTATCAGATCCCATTTTTTTATACCCCAAGTTACGTCCGAGGCCACTCTCTATACACCAGTTAAAGCCCCAGTAGTTCCGGAGATTAGTGAGTTCAAACATACAAACAGACAAACAATTTACAGTTTTATTATAGTATAGAAGATAGATAGATACCCTCCAGTACTGCTGGAGTCAATCGCTACATTTGAACCGCTACTGCACCGACTCCTAGGTAAGTAGCTACTCTATTAACCCGTGGTAGTGCACATGGTAATGCAGAGTCGAACTAGTCGTAAGGAGAATAGCGAAAAACTTCGACAGAGGGCGCCCATAAATCACGCAAGTGATTACTTTAGTAACTCCCGGTAGTGCAGAGAGAGCCGATGGTGACTACCGCCTAGGGCATTGCCTTGTAAAAGTAATCGATGAAATACACTGCAAGTCGTCGGTCGGTAATTGACGGTGTTTATCAGGTAGCTACTGATTCAGCAGTCCTGTAGTCACTCCCATCTACTACAGGGTAGATATATTTTTGAAATAAAAATACTTCACCTTGTACACCAAACATTTCTTTAAACCATCTTGCGCAGCAGTTTGTTGATCTTATCTTCACGGTTACCGAAATCACCAACCTCAACGAAGTGATTAGCATTCTTGCGCCAGCCACCGGTTGGTGTTGAGCTTGAATGGCCACAGGAAGTTGGAAGCTTACTTGAAGTGGGATCCAACAGTCAATATTTCGTGCGCCAAATAATCAACGCACTGAATATCGTGCGCTTTGCGCAATTTGCGTTCGATTACAAAGTTGTCAGAGATTGGGACACGTTGATGGTTGTGCTTGACAATTCCACGTTTGTAGATCAATTCACGAACTGATTTAAGATTTGGATAACCCCATGTGATATAGGGTTCGGCAATGCGTAGCATATTAATGGTTCAATTTGATGAACAAACCGTCGTTAATGCGGCGAAAACGGAACAACAGTAAAACTTTACGCACTTTTGGTGCAATTTTGTTGATACCGCGGATACAGATCACAAAAGCCAATTTGTCTTCAGCAGGCAAGTAGAATGAGCCGCGTTTCTTTGCCAGACGGCGCAACTTATTCTCACGGCATCCATCACGGATATTTTGCTCGATATTTCTCAGCATGCACCAAGTTTTCACGTTTGCGGAGTGCAATCACGGCAGAGCGCTTTAGTTTACGCTTGATCAGGGTAGCACGTTTGCTGACCTGTTTCTTTCTGAACTTCAGCTACGACTCGGGGACAGCCGGTAGCTTCGGGCTTCTTACCGGCCGTGGTGGCAGTGATCTTAACTTGTAACTTAGCACGTTGAGAAGGCGAAAAAAAGTTCGCCAAATGTTTGGAGCACATCTTAAATAACGCCACTCGATTTATAACATTTCTATTAAACACAATTTCATTTAATTAAATACTTTTTTAATACATAGATATGCTGCAACCATGCACTTACTTTCCCAAATTTCATCTTGCTTGTCGGAATAATTTTCCAAATGTGCCTGCGCTGCTACTTCATACTAATAACTTCATTTTCCAACTGCGCCTTCTTTGTTGCCTCAACATATCCTAAAGACATAAAATTTACATTAAACAATAGAAATCGCAAAAATTAGCAAATAAAATACTAACTTCATTTTGTTTTGTTGTCAAATTTCTGAGAAATGTGAATTCACCACGATGCAATACAGAAAGAACAATTTTAGGTAAAACTATTATTCAGGGGCAATGTGTAGAGCGTCCCGAGTAGCAAAATTAATTTGTATCGAATATCACATTGAACTGGTTCTAATACATTTTTTAATATTATAAATCAGAGTACATACATAATATGGTATTTCTTTCAAAAATTAATGCACTATTTCCCCTCTGGAAACTTTATCCCCATAAAAGACTTCACCACAGTTTTTTTTACTGGATATACTGAGCTTCCAAGTATTTTTAAAGTAAACGAGAGAAGCAAATAAAAACGAGATTGCTTTGCTTTTATTTTGTAAATTGAATGGGCACTGCTTTAGTTGTTCAAATCTGATATAACAAGCATTTCAAAGGGAGTTTTTCAAGTAAATTTGCAATAAGTTTACCTCTACAGGGATAAAATAAATTTTTATATAAAACGCTTATTTAAAGTTTTTAAAAGCAAATATTTTATAAGTGTTTGACGCGTATATTTATAGATCATTTTACTTCAAAGAATAAATGCAACTGTAGAAAACGCGAAACAAATGTGGGGGCTTCACCAAAAAGGAGAGATATGCTCTCTTTCATACAATTTTCTTCGATAATGGGCTAGATTTCGAATTTACAATGAATGTATAGCATATTGGATAACGACGGCTCCGTTATGCTACAGAATGGCCAAGTTAAAAAAAAAAAACCATTTGTATTACGTACTCCTCGCTACTTGTAAAGAATTTACCATCTTTAACCATACAGGGCATTACTATCAAATACGAGTCCGTTGTTACTAGCTTAGGGTTTAAATTAAATTCATACCTTGGATGTAAAGACCATATTAACTATATTCTAAGCAAAATCTACTTTATTTTAAGAAAATTATGGTACACAGCCGACTTCATTCCTTTAAATGTGAAACTGAAATTGGTGAGAATTCTCATAATTCCATTGATATCGTTTGGTGGGCTCTTGTATGGAAATATGGATTGTGAATCACAGAAAAAGCTGCAACTGGCTCCGAACAATTGTGCACGATATATCTTTTCGAAGCGCAAATTTGAGCACATATCGGAGTTTTCTTTTAAGATAATGGGCTGCAGTCTTACTAATTTCCTTAATTATCGCAACCTTGATTTCCTAAATCAATTAATTTATAAAATGCAACCATAATACCTCTTCAGAAATTTATGTTTCGCGAATTCAGACAGGACTTGCAACCTCATTGTTCCACGCTGTAAATATCTCTCGTCATCTAGAACGTTCTTTGTCAGTGCGATCAAACTATGGAACTCATTACCGAATGTCGTTAAAAATGAACGCAATACAGCGCGCTTTAAATTTGCCTTAATGGAGTTTTTTGCAATAGAAAACACACTTCTCTAACTCTGTTTACTTTAACTATATTTATAAATACTTATGCATGTATATGTTCTCCTACTTTATTTCTCACTAAATTAAATATCTATATATATAAAACAAAGTCATGTTAGTTACACCATTTATAACTCAAAAACGGCTGGACAGATTTTTATGATATTTGTTTCTTGAATTTGTCTACCTTCCGAATAGCAGAAGAACTATTAAAACAACCGCTAGGTGGCGCTGGAGTCGAGTTATTAGTAAAACCCGTATTTATGGTCCGATTCGCCTCATATTTGAGATGTGTATTGACAATAGGGAAAACAATACCACTGCAACAAAAAAAAGCCGCCAGATGGCGTAGGAGTCGAATGTTTACTAAAAATCGTGTTTGTGGTCCGATTCGCCTCATATTCGAGATATGTATTGACAATAGGGAAAACAATACCATTACAAAAAAGAGCCTCCAGGTGGCGATGGAGTCGAGTTATTACTAAAAATCGGGTTTATGGTCCGATTATCCTCAGATTCAAAATATGTATCGATAACAGGAATAATAATATGTATATGTAACTAAAAATCGTGTTTATGCTCGAATTTATTTCATTATCGAAATATGTATATGAATTCACATGCCGATGGTCCTCTGCAATAGCGACGCAACTCAAAATTAAAAAAAATTATATCCCTTTTTACTTTTAAGAGGCTCATGTCTCTAATCCTTGGCTAACCCATATCTAATCCTAACTAAAGGAAGTAGTGGAAGCGTTCATGGTAAAATTTTTCAACTTGGTAAGAAAATATAAATCAATCACATATTCATGGAGAAAAATTGGAGCTTTTGGATAAGGGGCGTGGCACCTCATATACAACCCAATTTTTCACACTGTATATCTCTGGAAATGTTCATGGTGGAGTACTGGAACTTGGTATGGAGGTACTATGTATATGAAATCAATCGCATACTCTTGAGAAAAATTTGAGCTATTGTAAAAGCGCGTGGGCCCTCCCATACAATACAAATTTTTCATACTGCATTTCTCTGGAAGTGTTCATGGTACAGCACTGGAACTGGGTGCGGAGATATATGAAATCAATCGCATACTCATGTGGAAAAATTCGGACTATTTGAAAAGGGAGCGTGGCACCTCCCATATAAACCGAATTTTCACCGAACACCGAAGGGTTCATGCTAGAGTACTGGAACTTGGTATGGGGATACTATGTGTATGAAATCAATCGCATACTCTTGAGAAAAATTGGAGAAATTTTTGAATTTGGTACGGAAATATATCAAATCAATCACATACTCATGGAGAAAAGTAGGCTCTTTGAAAAGAGGGCATGGCAAAGTACAAACGTACTGACTTTTCCTTATCTTTGAATGTGTATATAATACTCCTTTAGGTATGTTTGTGAGTGAAATCCTAAATGGATGGAGGGATTTCAAAAAAGTTGTGTGTGTGTGTTTGAGTGAGTCTCTGGATAGTTTAGTTTCACAATTTAACCCGCCAGTTGGCGCTGGAGTTGAGTTATTACTAAAAATCTTTTTTTTTTTAAGATCCGATTTGACGAATATTCAAAACATGTATTGGAAACGGTAAAGGAAGTCCAATTGCAAAAAAGTGATGTGAGGTGATGCTAAGCTCGAGTTATTACTAAAAACCGACAAGTGAGAAAAGGTGCCGTGAATGTCAGACTAAATCGACCTGTTGCACCATTGAGTATATCGAACTCTCGTGTAATACGATTGGCCTAATGGATGTGGTTTGCCAATATTATTATGCGTTAAAGCTTCATTCGGACATACCAGGGTTGATTTGTGCAGTGGTAAATCTCAAACCACTACCTGTCGAAATACCTTAAAAGACAATAATTTTTCACTTAAATTGCTTTCGTGAAACTGGCTTTTAAGGTATTTCATCTCAGTCTATGTATGTATATTGTATTTCTGTTGAACAAGGATACGCATCCATTTTGAAATTGCCACCAACTATAAGATAAAGTTTCTAGGGCAAATTCACTATAGATCCGGATCATTGTTGCCGCCGGGGACCTTCTTCATGGACATAACACTTTCGTTAGTTTATTTAAGGCGGCAAACGACCAGCAAACCATAATCTTAGCCGATAAATTTGGCAATGGAAATCATGGACTGTTGGAGAAAATGTTGGACCAAAACGATTAAATTAAAAATCTAATTATGGGCGGGACGAAGTTCGCCGGGTCGGCTAGTAAGATATAAATGATAATAATAGTTGTAACTAATGTATTTACTTATAATGAAATATTGAATTATACAAAGATATATTTCCAAATGTCGATGTACTTTAAGAGACAATAGTCTTACTTGTGCAAAATAAACTAAAATTGAAAATTGAATTGAAAATTTTTATCGAGCAGAAGGTGAGATGAGAGATTCGTTTTCCAATTATTTAAGAATTTTTAATTAAGCCCAATGTTGAAATTACCGCTAGCTCTTCTTCTGTCTTGAGCAAAAATTGTATAGCTGTACCGATTACTGGTAGTTCAATACAACAAAATATAAATTTCATTGATTCCGGACAGCTTCCGTCTAATGACCTGTCAAATGCTCTTTTCTACATTTCTGAACCAGGTCTATCCTGAATCTGTATGTAGCCTCGAATGCTTTCGCTTTATTATGAAGGTCCTCCTCTGAAATATAGTGCAGTCCTAAATTGGGATTATTCTCGCATTAAAGATGTTATTTCGTGTTTCCGGGAAGAAAATGCGTTTTTCTCGCCATTATGGGGTCACAAAGAACGCATTTTCTTCCATTGGACTGCATGAATAAAAATTAAGCAATTGCTTTTTATTGAAATTTAATATTTTTCATTGTAGAACGTAATAACAGAAACATTATAAAAGAAACATTGCACCTTGGAGAAAAATTGAACAACTTTCTGTCAAGTGTCGAAAGATAATTTCGCAAGCTTTTTCTTACATACCTACTAGAGCCGTTTCAAGTTCTGTTGTTTAAGATTTAGGTTTGGAGATCATACCCAGCACCTTAATAGTTTACCGTTGTATGGTTATCGCTTGCCAAAGTTTGTCCTCGCGGTATTAAGGAAACTCCTTTCAGACAAATCCAGCCCCAAACCCAGAAGTAATTATCTCAGTTAGAAATTCCGATACTAAAGCCGGTCCACACTCTAAGAAGGTAAATCTGTTCGAGAAAAACCTATTATGCTCCCGTCAAGGTCACCCTTCTCAGGTTTCCGCATGCTAGATTATATCCTGGTGCTGCCAAGATAAAAACACTACTTAGCACATGCACAAATTCAAGAAATTGTCTGCTAACGTCGTCCAAGATACTATGAGAGATAACCATTGCTAACAGAATCTTTCAAGAGCATAATGTACTCTCATATCTAGCATATCAGTAAGTACAATTTCTGTTACAGATGATTTAAGGTTGGAAAACATACCTAGCACCCTGATAGTTTTTACCATTGTATCGCAGTCGCTTGCCAGAGTTGGTCTTGGTGGTGACAAGGAAATCATTGTCAGCTATATGTAGCCTTTACCAGGATCAGTTGCCCAAGTTAAAGTGTTGATTGTTAGACCCAGCTCGAGAACTAAGAGAGACAACTTTTTTAAAGAGAAACTCTCCAGCTGCAGAAATAGAAATCTCGCATGAGTTCTTGCATGCTACAGGCAGTCTAACCGCTAATATCCAGTATATGGCTGTCACTTTCCAGAGATTGTCATGACAATTTGTAAGAAAAAAGTTACCAGCAACAGGATTGGCTTCTCCAAGTGGGACTTGAGTGGAACCAGTTCAGGTCTGGTAAAAAGTATCTCAATTAAGGAAATTTTCCCAAAACCAAAAGTGATTTTCTCAAAGGGAAACTATTATTCTGGGGCCCGTCCAGGCTTTTAGAAGATAAAATTGTTTCAGGACAACCTATCCTGTGCCCTTCAAGGTTACTCTTTTAAAGCTGTCGCATGAAAGATAGGGTGCATTCATAAATGCAAAGCATCAGTGTCTTTTAGTTCTAAACCGCATTTGGAGAAAAAGTCTAACTTGCGCAACCTAGTTGAAAACTAGCATCTAACCTAAGTTGCGCACATTTGCAATTGCAATCTACTTAGATTTAGAAATAAAAGAGACTGATGCTTTTTATTTTGACGTTTTGGAATGCAGCCATACTGTCCTGGTGCTGCCAACGTAAACGTACTATACGAAATCTAACTAGCACCTGTAGTGGGATTCACTACGCTATTTTAACTACACTTGTTATCGTTAAGTCAACTAAACGACAAATTTACCGATTTATCGATTCAGTAAACGTTTTGTAACAACACTCGCTAGCGTAAAATCAGCTGTTGTTGTTAAGTACACGTCGTCTAGTTTGGTGTTGCTAGCGAAAATAAAAAGTTCTCCAGTACATAAATAAATAATAAATATTATGAAAATATGTCGTTTGAATACGTCGGTTATAGTTTATCGGAACGTGAGCAGCAGTTAAACGTGTCGGGTGTAAATCGGCGTATGTTGCGAAGTGCGGACAACCCGTTTGAACTGGCTCCAACAGAGTTCCGGAAATTATACAGGCTAGGACCAAACTTGGCAGCCGATCTAGTTCAATGGTTGGAAATACATTTAAAAGGATCTAGAATAACTGCAATATCAGCTGAAAAGCAGGTTCGGCACTAGATATTTCGACTATCGACTGCACGCACATTTCTATTTTGGCTCCGAAAAATAATGAGGAGGCGTACGTTAATTACCATGGCTACCACTCATTGAATGTACAAATGGTAAGCAAATCCTAGTGAAGAACATTATTATTACATAATTACCACCGCGACATATATTTGGTATAGATATGCGACCCAAATTTGAAGATTTTAAACGTAAACGCAAAGTATCCGGGAGCACGACATGACTCCTATATTTGGAGCTCCTCTGCAGTGCGACAAGTCATGCAGCGAGCCTTTGAAAACGGAAACCGCAACATGTTTTTAATCGGTAATTCTTTTTGTTAATTTGTTTTAAAATGTTGTACTAAAAAAAGTTTATCTAAGGTGACTCTGGATATCCGTTAGAGCCATGGCTCATGACGCCTTTACCCAACCAGCCAGAAGGGTCTCCAAAATTTCGCTACAATGAAGCGCTCTGCAAGGCACGGAACCCTATTGAGCGACTTTTTGGCGTCCTTAAAGGAACTTGGCGATGCTTATCGCAACAAAGGGTTCTATTATATGACCCCGCTTTCGCTGGTAAAGTCGTCAACGCGTGTGCAGCTCTTCACAACCTTCGGTTGAGTGAACAGCAAATTAACGACCAGATTTATAATTTTTCTACAGACATTGAGGATTCAGACAGAATTTTCGGAAGCCCAAGTCCATCATCTTCCACTGCAAAACGCATACAAGAAAGATTAATAGCAAACTTTTTTTCTTAAAACTTTCCAAAGAAATTTTTTAACTATATTCCTAAAGAATTTTTAAAAATTAAAGTTTACAATCAAATATTTTTCAGTAGGTATATCATTTATTAAAAATGTAGATATCACCCGCTCTTATCCTCTTAATTTTATATTACAAACTTTAAAAAAAAGTTTTGACCTCTGCCATTTGATCCTCAGTTATTATGTACAATTTCCCCCCTGAATCAAAATATGTGGTCAGATATGAAGAACGTCGAAACGTTTTCGATATATAGCAAAAATTCGGTTAAAGTGCGCTCACTTAATTTAGATTTTTTAGGACGTAGTTGACCAATTTCAATATTTCTTTTTATATTAGTGAAGCTTATTAAAAGAAATTTCGAAATTGGTCAACTGTGACCTAAAAATTTTAAATTAAGTGAGTGGACTTCTTCCAGACCTCAAATAACTGATATTTGGCTATATCTCGATATTTGGATTCAGGGGGGAAATTGCACATAAAAAATTGTGGTCAATTAAAGGAAAACATTTTAATGGATTGTTTATAATAAAGAGGAAAATGAAAACTCAAATAAAAGTTTATTAATACATTTCAAAACATAACCATACGACTTACACGGTGGTATAAATATCATGAGATAGACTTATTATTAATGAGTTTCTTATCAACCACAGCGACTGCATATGTACCCTTGTGGTCGGCTGATTAAGCTAAGTGACATTTTGAATAGTTTTGGCTGTTTTTCATTTGTTTATTTAATGTTTATATTTTTTTTTATAAAAGTTTAACACCTTTCCTAGCGAGCACCACATAAATCCACATTTCAAATTTCGTACAAAGATTATGAAAATTCGACAAACTTTAACATTTGCATCCAAAAATTCTAAACTTTTTATTTAGAATTTTTATAAAATTTTTACGGATGCAGTTTTGTTGCTCATTAAATTCTAGGAGTTAAAGAGCAAACTTCAACACGCTAGAAAATCGCGTACTTCATTAATAAATAACTAAAATTAAGGAGAATATTTTAAACTAAGTGTTAAATAAAAATATTGAATTTAAAAATATTCAGTTACAATTGAAGAGAAAAATAAAATAAATACTAAAAAGTAATCCATTCAGTCTTGAGTTTAAAAATAAGTTATCAATTCAATTTGATTGATAATGGTATTGAGAATATTTATACATAGTTGACAATTGCAATTGGGGCCGGGCCGGCAACGATGCATGTTCGTAATCGAAATAAAATTGACGCAAAATGTAGTGAATATTCGCGAGTTGTCCACAAAGGCTAGAAATTATATTTTCACGTTTTTTTGTTGCAGAATGAACCAAAGTTTTATAAAAAATTAGCGGAAAAATATTAGAATAAAATTGTTTGCAAATATTGTGAAAAATTGTCTGTGACAATACTTTTTTCCAGCAGTGTAAATAAAAGTTTCAAAAATTCACAAATTACACAAAAATTAATCACACTTAAAAAAGTTTCATCAAAATTTCAAACTTTTCAATCAGAGTCTTAAGAAAAATTTTTAATTCTGATGAAAACTTTTTCAAGTTTGATTAATTTTTTTGTAATTTGTGCAATTTTTGAAACTTTTATTTATGTCGTTTCTTTTATAGATTGAATTAAAAATATAATGAGTATTATTAAAAATAAAGAAACAAAATATCATTTTGATTTCTGGTGCTACATCTTTGACTATAGCTGTATGCCAAAAAACTGCTACTAACTTAGCGTAAATTTTATTTCGACTATGAATATGCCCCATTGATTTTAAAAAATTTACTTAAAAAGAAAATGTTTTTTTGTTTTAAGTTGTTTAACGTTAAGGCCTCAGTAATTACACTGGTCTCCCGATAATTGGAACGCGACTTCTTTACAAGTTCTGACAAATTTATTTTTTCTTAATTAGTTTTAATTTATTTAAAAGAAAAACTTGGTCATATTATAACGAAATCCATATAAAACAAAGTTGTAAACCTTGTACAGGATTTATAAAAATTCGGTAAATTTAAATTTTCATAAATACTGTACAAGGTTTACTATTTTGTTTTATATGGATTTCGTTATAATATGACCAAGTTTTTCTTTTAAATAAATTAAAGTTAATTAAGAAAAAAAAATTTGTCAGAACTTAAAAAGAAGTCGCGTTTCTAATTTTCGGGCAACTAGAGTATATAATGTATTATATACTATAGCAAATTAAATAAATGGGACAAATTCATTTTCTTAACCTAATTTTTAACCTAAATTCCAGTAATGATGGAATATCTGTATCAAGGAAATACCATCTTTTAAGTAGATTTAAAAAAAATTATTGGGGACCGAGTGCCCTTGCCAAATTATTTATAGCATCGGCGCAGGCTTTCTGTCCTTCTCCATATACCCGGAGTTCCCCCGCCAGCTGGAATGGTACCTCCACCAGTCTGGAAAAGCTTTCCGCCAGCATCTACGTATTTAAAAAAATTATTAAAAATTGGAGAATCTTCTAATAACAAATTATTTACCTTCATTGCATCGGCTTGCGTTTGTGCAACTTCCAAAAACTTCTTTTCGGTTTCGCTCTGCTCCTCCTCTCTTTTCCTCTTCAGTGCCCTGCGCGGAGTTCTCATTGTAGGCGTTTTTGGAGTCTCCGGCCGCACTTCAGTTTTTACTTGGTCTTCGGACTCCACCGCTTCACCCTGAAAGACTATCTCCTCACCGTCTTCCAGGGCCAATTGAAGCTCCTAATAACAAGAAAGTGGTTAACAATGGGTCACAAATAATCCAGTTAAAACTTACCAAGTCAAATGGTACATTTTCTCCTACCGACTCGTGGCCCTCAATATAGTGGCTTCCAATAATGGCCACCACGCGCTCCTCCAGCTCCGTTAAAGGAGGCTGTTTCACGGGTCTGTTGCCGGTTGACGCCTGCTGCCTTTTCCGGTCTCGCACTCGAACACTAGTCCTACTTTTCAAATCGCGCCAGACCTACATATGAAAGAATGCACAAAAAGTATTATTAAAAATAAACATATAGAATATTCCATAGAATGTATGTGCATACATATGTATGTCCGTACACACAAAGAACGAGACTGTGCGCAGTAGCAATGCATGGGATCGACTCCACTGTTATGCACCACTTGTATGTAGATATGTATATACATATATGTTTGCAATAAAAGCGATATTATTAAGTTAACAACAAATGTTAGTATGTTTTCACAAATCACAGTTTTCCCGCACAGCACCGGTCTTTTCTTAGTGGGCTTATAACTTACCGTACGCCATTGGTCGATGGACTTTTCAGCTCCTCCGACGGCATTTAGCTTGGAAGCCATCTCCTCCCATTTCTTTTCATGTTCCAGCTTGCCATGCAGCCGATGAAACTTACCTCCGGCCAGCCCCGGAGTTTCTTGGAAGAAGTCTATCATTGCACTCAACTGCTCCGTTGAAGCGCGGTTCCGTTTAGTGGCTGCTTGGCTAGTTGAGGCCATCCTAAAATATAAAAAGAAAAAGTAAAAGTAATTAAATTATAAAGCACGATTATTTTTGCTTGAATTCATTACAATACTTACCTTTTCAAGAACAAACTATTAATTTCTTTGATTTTTTTTCAATTTCCTTTTGTGCTTTTCGCAGATTTGACATTTCGGATAACAGAGGTGCCACTTTTTATCAATTTACATAAATAGCGAAAGTCAGCTGTTTAGTGTCGTTAAAGATAAATTAGTGAATCGAACAATTGTTACTGCAAACAACACAAATATTTAACTAACAACTCGTAAAATCGCGTCGTTAAAAGTTAGTGAATTCCACTACTGAACTGGTTACCCAAGTTAAGATACTGCGTGGTAGTGCCAGTCTGGACACTACGAGAGATAACCGTTGTTAACAGAATCTGTTCAGTGTCAGAAGTGATTATCTCTGATTAATTTTATATGCTAGGGCTTGTCCAGTTTTTATTGGGTGAGAGTATTATTAAAAACTTATTAAGCGCCGGAGTAGATTATCTGTGGAAAAGATCTCTATGCCCGAATCTGTTTTGGCACTTTCGAGAAAACCTCAGTTACAGAGATCTAGCCACGGTCTAGACGTGTTATTGTTATTGTTTTTTTTTGCGTTATGTTGATTTTCACGACATTCATACTGGATATCGAAGAAAATTTTCGAACGTTTATTGGGTAATTTTTTAATATAATTGAAAGAACGAAATTTGTATGTAATTTTAGAAAATATTTTACTTAAAACAAGTTTTCAACCAGTCGATACTTTTTGGAGCTCCCGATACTTACTCAGTACTTGTCAAAAAGTATCGAGTTCTCGATATTACTCAGTACTCAAGAAAAGTTACGATATTCAGTACTCGGTACTCGTATCGTCCTATCACTAGCTCCCTTGAAATGCATGTGTTCGGCTCAAAATTTCAGGGCGAGACGATAACGTAACCATGATTGGACGAAGAGTGTGCAGATAGCATTGCTTCCTGCCATCCCTTCGTTGATTTCATTGGAGGCCCGTTGCTTTTTAACATTTCCATTAATTTGCTCTATAACTCCTTTTTCTTCTCGCAGCCATTGCTTACGCACTGCAAACTGTTTTTAGCTAAAGCGTCTTGCTGCTCCATAGATTCTGTCAGCTTCAGTTGAGCAGCGTGCGTTTGTTGACTCCTAAATAAATAAAAAACATTTAAAATTACAGAAAAATTAAAAATGTTCACTTATATTTTAGTTGAGGTTGACAGCTGCGAAACGCAAAACGAGAGCAAAAGTTCTGTCGAACAGTTTCTATCGAATGCTCGATACAGCACGATACTTCGATATACGTTTTTGCTTGATATTGAGTTACAGAAAGCCACCCCTGGTTTGCGTTGTAAATTAAATTCCATGCGAGGACGAGTGTGTTGTGCTAAGCGTGGGTATAATGCATTGCTCACTCCATGTTAGCAGCGCATCGGTCGATCTGCACTGCGGCTGCTGGGCGTCCATGATAATTCAGTCGTTGTCAGAGAACAGCTTTGAGTATGATCGAGCCTTTTTGATCACACTCACTAAAAATCAAGCACAAGCGAACGCCACACTCGGCTACTATGTGTTCGATCGAGATGCATACCCGACAGCTGCTTTGGTTACGAACGTGTGTGTTCGATCACCCTCCCTCACGGTTGCCACTTCCCTAAATTTTTGTGTACCAAAAAGTGTACCAAATCCAAAAAAAAAGTACCAAAATATTTCCTTAAAAACTCATTATTTCGCAAAATGAGACCGTTTATTTAATGACATAAATATATATATACAGGTTGTACATTCTTTTAATATCATTAATAAAAACAAAGAAAATAACAAAATAAATATTATTATTATATTAACATTTCAGTATTTGAGTATTTTTTGCAATTTGCAAAACAATGTTATTATTATTATTTTCCTTAGCAAGAATGAGAATCAAAAAATAAATCAATAAGCGAAAATATCACGTTTGTATAAATATTTCAGTTCGTACACATTCGTACATACATATAATTAAACAAAAAATATAGAAATTCGCATAAAGCGATCGAAAGTCGGCAAACGATATCCACTACATTTTGTGTTATGAGATAATACGGTTTACAGGTGTATTCAGTTACGCATACTACCGTAGATACGAAGGTATGTATATGTAATATTTTAGTATCCTTGAAGAAATGATCTAGTATGCGTAACTGAATGCACCAGAAAACAGTTTTACGTCATAATTCATAACACACAGTACAAACTCACAAGCTACAAGAATTCGTGTGCTGACCAATCTTGATTCAAAGCTATACCACTTCCCGATAGATCTTTTACCAACATGATGCTGTTTAGCGTCTTAAATTCAAGCTTGTTTCTCAGTTTGGGTTTAATCAAGCTCAAATCGAAAAACCTGCGTTCAGCGGCAGCAGAACTATGAGGCAGACTCATTAACTTAAACACGAAATTTGTTAATTCTTGAAATGCATTTTCTCCAACCCCATTTTTTATTATGGATACCTTCTCCCAAAAATCTTCAAGATTTGAGTAGTCTTTGAAATCAGCACACCTAATCCTGAGTAACCGCCACTGTGTTATAATATCATCAGGGTCATCGTCGATTAAATGAGCAAATTCTTTTATTAAAGGTAAAATAGATACGTCTGCTTCAGAAAAAATACTATGCGGAGTTATAATAGCTAAACTTTTGATATCTTGTCTACCGAAATCGAACCGAACTGATATTTGTTTTAGCAATTCAATATAGAAATTACGAATATTCACCTTAATGGAATGCCGTTGATCGTTTGTAAAAACATCGGATTGAATATATTTTTCCGCTTTCGAGCCTATGTGAATTTTATCGACTGAAAGAAAATTTTCAGTATTTTGTACATCAATTAATCTTAGGTCGTTAGCCCTTTTAACATAATTGTCACAAATATAGTTACTAAGGACTAGTTTAAAATGTGTTTCTATATTAGTATATAAATATGGAAGCCTTACGCTTTCTGCCTGAAACTCCTTATTCAGGTTGTTTATAATTTTTAGTATGTAACTTAAAAACAGCATGTAAACTTTAAGTTCTGCATTACCCATCAGATTCGCCAAGTACTGTGACTTTATTCCATTTACTTCTAAGCAGCATGATAAAAAATACAATTGCAAGGCCTCCCACTGCTCGATAATCCGCGATATTACTGCCTCCAAAGCAAGCCATCTGGTAAGCGATATTCCTAGAATTTT
This sequence comes from Rhagoletis pomonella, assembly GCF_013731165.1. NCBI lineage: Eukaryota > Metazoa > Arthropoda > Insecta > Diptera > Tephritidae > Rhagoletis > Rhagoletis pomonella. The sequence goes on along the minus strand of NW_023459649.1, from coordinate 31,192 downwards.
GTGGGGCTTTACCTCACAAAAGTCTTGTAACTCCTTGAAGTCTTTTATACGCTTGGGGCTATATGCAAAAAATTTGTAAACGTTGCGACATAGCTCCTCAATTTGATGCGGAAGTTTTTTACACGCGTAACTGGAGCAAAGGTGCAGGGAGTGGCACGTACATTTAATATAAAATAAGTTAACGTCCGCTTTTAACTTAGTTTTCAATCCGTTTAAACAACCCGCCATAGTGCTGGCACCATCTGTAGCAAGACCCATTAAATTTGACAGAGGAATATTGTGAGATTCAAAAAACAATTTAATCGCTCGATAAATAGATTCGGAGTCGGATTGATCTAACTCAATCAATTGCAAAAAATGATCTTTTACTTTACGCGATAGTTGGTCGAAATATCTTACAACCAGTACTAAGGCTTTTCGGCAAGACAAGTCTGTGGTTTCGTCGACAATTAACGAGAATTTGCTTTTTTGCAGCACATTTACAATTTTATTTTTTGATTTATCGCCTAAAATTTCAGCTAAAGACGTTGCTTTTGTTCTGTGGCATTTTAACGCTTTTGCTATTTGACTATCAGTGCAGCAATCGTATAAAAGACCAGGTAAATAATCGACCAACCGAAAGGGCAAATTGTGCATAATACAGAAAACAACAATTGTAAACTCCGCATTGCGTACCTGTTTAGCTAATGTTGCCCTTTCTTCGTTAACAAATTCATCAAATTTCAATTGGTTTTTCTTCTTTTCAAGGTTGGCGCAATGTGTCTTAATTTTGGCATGCCGCGTTAAATGTGATAAGTTATTAGTTATTCTTTTCTCGCAAGCCACACAAAACGCTTCTCCATCGATTTTCTTAAGCCACGAAAATTGTTGCAGCCATTCCTGCCGGAATTTTCTTCTTAAGTTAGCGCTAAAAAGAAACTTAAAATTGCAGTGCACATATTGCTTTTTCTTCAAAAACTCTACCTTGTCTCCGGGGTGCAACTTTCCTCGATTTCACTGGACTCTTCCTCTTCTTCAGCAGGTTTAGCTCTTTTCTCTTTTATTATAAACCTGAAATAGTTTAACATATTGTAAAAATTTTGCAGAAATCGAATTTAAAGTACTTACTTGTCCATGTCTCTATTTTGCGTGCACTCAAATGGCTTTTCTTAAGAAGTGCTACCAACACTACAGCTTGCTTGAATTAAGCAAATAGTCTGTTCCAGTACCTATCAGATTAACAAGATTTAGTCAGAAGCCGTTCCTATTTTTTTCTGAATACACCCTATAAATCTGACGGTTGCTGGAACAGACAAAAGTTATTCATAAGTTGGTAGGATTGTTTCATATCGCAGCTAACAGGGTTGTAGTTCTTTTTTACAAAATTGAAAACATACTTTTTCGGAAAGTGAATTTTGTGTTAAGAGATTTTCTTGAAGTAATTTTATTTAGATAATGGCCCGTAATCATAGTCAAAATAAAGTCGACTTTAAAGTTAGTTGCAGCTTTTTGACATAATTTTCAATGGGATATCTGTCAAAAAAGCTGCAACTAACTTTAAAGTCGACTTTATTTTGACTATGACTACGGCCAATGTTATTTACCAGAGGTGTAAAAACGTACCAAATCTTGAAGTTACGTACCATCGTATCAAATCAAAAAAAAAGTACCAAAAATGGTACGTTTCGGCCAAATTGGCAACCGTGCCCTCCCTATAAATTGAGCACAAGCGAACACCACACTCGGACACCCGCAGCTAACCCGAAAATTTGTGTAACAATGAAACGGACACCCGAACATTGCGATAAAATGCAGGACAACAAAGAAATTTACGCTGAAGGTAACTGGCGCCAATATGTTCCCACAAAGCATACGAAAATGTTGTTGCTTTGTGCTTGTGCATACGCAATGAAAAAATTAGAAGCGAAGTAGACAAAAATGTTTTTGCATCTATTTCGTATAGTTTCGCGTGGAAAGCTGTGTGTGTATATATTAGAACACAGCCTAAAACTATGTAGGTACATAAGTACTTTTACAAAAAATAAATGTGCACCGAGTGTATAGGGCTTGGGCATTGCCGATCTACACACATTTATACCTAAATGGATGTAGGCGTCGTGATGCCGCATTTTGTATGAGCAAAAATATAAGAAATGGTTAAATGTACACTTAAACAAACTACCGAAAAATTCAACCTTCTCTTTACCCTCTACGCACAAAAACTAAGAACACCGCGATGAGAAGGCAACATTTTTTGTAGAAACAAAAACGTCATAAGCCAATCAAGAAAATTTTGTGCACACTCGGGTTGAAACTCGAACACCCGGGTATATTGAGCTGCAAAGCACCCGAGCCCAATCAAGTATGTATGAAAAGCAATCGGGTGTTGTGGCCAACATGTTTGTCTTGAGCTCAGTCGATAACGAACAATACTTCTGCTCGTATACAGAGAACGATGCAAAACGGGTTTTGTTAGATGATCGAGTATACACGAAAATCATGCACCCGCTGCAGATGTCTGGTCGTTGTCTTTCTTTTGTATGACTTGACTTACAGTGTCGGTTTTAGTCCGATACTGTAGTTGTTTTTGGCTTCGAGTTGGTGGTGGGCTGCGCAGCATACTCATCGCTGAGTTTGATTTGTTGCGATTTGCTCTGTGCTTCTTTGGCTTACCTTGCTTTTTGCAAAAACACTGGCAGGTGTAAATCGCATCGTTTGAGGGCCGATGCCTTCGTATCGCGCGTTACAAATTTTAGCAGATTTTACTCTAAAATTATCTTATAACCGGAGCGATTGGAAAACACATCTGCACGGCTGCACTTATACATAATTCAAAAATACCTAAAAGATAATGTTCTTAGTAAATTATTTATTTACATATCGATGGTCCTGTGCAATAACTACACAATTCAAAACTCATAATTTTTAATTTATTTATACTCAAAAAATATACTCCTTTAAGCTGCCAAAGAAGTGTGTAATACTTTTAAGTTATGTATCTGAAATTTGAGCTTTTAATTTTTTATATGTCCGAATTTTAGTTTAAACGGTATATATAAACCCAAAATAGCATTAAATAATAATAAAAAATATTTATTAATGGGGAATAAAATGGGAATGAAACAAATAAAAATCTTTCAACCCTTATTTCTTGCGAACCGTTTGCGATATCGAAAACGTATCGTATTTAGTCTTTTATCCTTATCCCTAGAAATATCCACACAACCTCTCAAAATATATCACCAATTGCTGACTAACGTTATTTCTTGCAACTATCGTAAATGAAAGTTTCACTGCCTCAAACTGAATGACATATGAATCATATTGCTATAGTTTCCCCGATTCATTTGCGAGAGCTCTGCCGGGTTAAATCTCGCATTTCGCTTACGTGCGTTATCATTTTCCAGCATTTGGTCCACTGGGTGTATATTTCTGCTAAAGTTTTTTGCTGTTCTTTGGTTGCACATTCTTTACACGTTTGTTGTTTTACAAAATAATACATATGTAGGTATATGTATTTTTTTTTTGTTTCGAATTCAATACATAGATATGTGTGTGAATTAAATATTTTTGCGGTTTATTGTTTTTGTAATACAGATACTAGCCTCAGTTTGTCCATGACGGAAGTGCGTATACCAAAGCATATATTGCGGTATGAGAATGCTGTTCTTGGCTGCAAATACGATTTGGATGGTGAATCGCTGTACTCAGTGAAATGGTACAAAGACGGTTTTGAGTTCTATCGCTACGTACCACGGGATATGCCACCTGGGCAAGTATTTCCATTACCGGGAGTTGATGTTGAGGTAAGTATGCTATTTCTTGAAAATATTGTAATAGTTTAAAGAATCAAATTGTTGAAAAACATTTTTTGCATTTTTTGTACACGAGCGACAAAAGAACGCTCAACTCGGGTAAAATTTCCTTTTAGCTACTTAAGCAACCCTGTTGGTATCTGCCATGAAACATGTGCTTAGTTTAACGGAATTTAGACGCAAAAAACGAGAGAATTGAGTAATTATGCGAGGTATAGCCGAGTTGTGTTATTGCTTTGCATGTATTTCATCATTTAAGCGAGTGTTCTTTTGTAGCTCGTATATGTATACACAGAAAAATATGAAATACTCGCTAAACGATGTTTCCACGACAAGTGATCCGCTCTCCTATTCCTAATAAGCTCTCTCATTCGTAATTGGCGCCCAATTACGAACCGAATCACGTAATTCGCCATACAAAATTTTGAGATCAAATCACTAGGGATGGAAAAGACGAGCGCAGAATCGATTCTTGACTTCGGAATCGACTTTCAGGTTTCACCTCTGAAAGTCGACTTTATGACTAAAATTGACTTTTTGAAAATTTGCAAAGGAATGAATACCTACCTCTATTAAGTAATGAACATTCAATTATTGGTAATTATTCAAAACAATTTTATTTTTTCAATTAATTGCACGCGATTTGGCTTTGAACTTTAAAATTAAATATTACAACGAAATAATTAAGAAAACCACATTTGCTCATCTACTGATCGCAAAAATATTAATTCATTTAAATGCTGAGGAGATAATCGGCTCCTTAACTGGTTAGCAATAAGACCGGCATGCGAAAACAACCTTTCACAGGGTACGGAAGTTGCCACGATAGGTAAAAACTTTTTGGCAACATTCCATAGGTGTGGATATTCATATTTCATTGAATCCCAAACAATAAATGGATTAGGGTTTTGCTTACGATTTACAGCTGGGCGTGTTAAGTACTGACGCAGTTGGATTGGTAGTCCTCCAGCTTCGTCTGTATCTGCCTGAGGGTAACTGCAGCTCACAGCACCATCAATAAAGGACCATATATCATCATCATCATCTTTTTTGTGGGATTCTTCTTGAACAGCAATTATATCTTCTTCCTCGTTAATATTTGCTAAATTGGTCGTTGCTTCCAATGCTCCTCTTCTTTCAATCTTAACAAGATCACCTAAGCCGGACAAGTAAAATGAAAGGGTACATTAAATTGTAAAAAAAAATATTTAACTTGGCATGCATCACATAACTTTGACACGATAGTCGTTGAAACGATATTGAAAAAACGATGTCGTCAAAACATTGATTCTTGTATTTTAGTTGCATACTATGGCGTCGACTATCGTAGTGTCGTCAACAGTTTGAAAATCACTACATATATTTTTTTGTGAAACTTCGATATTTTAAATTTAATTAAAATAAAAATTTTGAAAATAAATTCAAGAATTTATTTTTTCCCTGCTGTGTCAATAGCTACTGTAGCTGAATGGATGCGTTTTCGATTAGCACGTTGTTGGTCTCGGGTTCAGTTCATACCCTGCAGTGAAATCCCAAACTAGTCAGAAAAAATACTAGTTTACAACTAGAATTCCCTGATAGAAACCGAACTAGTTCGAAAATGACCAGACTTGTACCAAGTATAAAACGATTTATTCATGCCCTGTTTTATTTGACTTCGACAGTTTAATACAATGAAGTACACAAAATATTATGATTTTTATTTGGGTATATGTATTGGAAACCATTAAATCGAATACGTATTCAATTATACCAGTCCTGTTAAATAATGATTAATATTCATAATGATTATTAATTAAAGCATGTTTTTTTTTGATAACCGTTTACTGATCAAATACCGATATTACCACCTTTTTAATGATTAATAATTAATTACTTAAATGTTAAATGTTAATTAATTCATTAATTTTAGTTACATCATTATTTTGTTATTTTTGATCATTTTCAATCCTTTTTGACTTTTTTTAATTACTCGATTAATATAATTATTTGATAAATTTCTATTATCAATCAACAAGCCAAACTATAGACAACTGCTTGAATTATTTATTTATTTTATTCTAATCCAAATCTCAAATTTTAAACATTAATTATTACTTTTAAAATTGTTTTAAAATAATAGACGGAAATGTGCAAAGTTAATGAATTTAATTTATTTGAATGAAAACTTTTATTTTTATTTTACTTCACTCAAAAACGATCTAAAGAATTCATTTTATTTTTAACTTAAATGTTTTCTTTTGCATATTCAATATTATTAAAAAAGATAAAAATGTAGTATTTATTGTCTAAGGTCTAATTCTTTTAATAACATTTAATGAAAAATGCACTAGTATTTTTCTGTCTATTTTGAACTAGTATGAGACTGGTATATTTCTAACCGAAATCTGACAATTGCCATCTCGTAGGACATCCCCATGTTAAAAATACCAGTTGATTGCATGGAAAAAAGATAGTTGGCTGACTAGTTGGGCATGCGGTTCATACCAGTTGTGAGGTAGTTTACAACTAGTTCATTTGACTACAGGGTAGTGACAAGAATTTTTTTAGTTTTTATTTTTTTTATTTATATAAAATTTTTATCTTTGTTCTTATACTTTATTGCAATAAGGTAGCTAAGAAAAAGTGGGTCTAGCGGTATCCAAAATATTTGTGAATACATTTTTTTAATTTCCTTAGATAATGCTTCAGCTGGAAGATGTGGAGGCACAAATGATCAAACATTTTTGGTTTTCATGAAGCAAGGCAATCGCCGACACGCCTTTTTAATATTTAAAGACAAAAAATAATTGAGCCCATATGGCTGCTTTAAATGCATATCTGTAAAAAAATCAGAATCGATGTGTTGTTAGTGAGTTAACTTACCAACACTAGTTATCGCCCGAGCAGATTCTCGAATACTTTGAAATCCAAACTTTTTGTACCGAAGATCAAGAAGTGTCGCGCAAGCATATAACTTTACAGATTCAATGTTTCCATATTTAAATTCGATTTCTTGAGAGAGTTTTTTTTCAGTTGTCGTCCAATTGAAGTATCTGGAGCCAAACCTTGAATTTTCTGTAAATACAGATTAAATTTTAAGGCAATGAATAAATTTTAAAGTTTAATTGTAACTTACCATCTTAAGCCCGCAAATTAAAGGAATACATTTACTCAATGTAACATTCTTTTCCGAACAAACTTCTCGGGTAAGTCGCACAAGAGGTTTTAAAACGTCTCGCACATCAATCAACGCATCAACTTCTTCGCCAGTAATCATATTAGGTGGTTTAGCTCTAGAAGTTTTATCTATCTTCACTTGCAAAAGTACTTTACTGACATGATCCGCAAGCACGATGAAACGGTCAATCATCTCGTAGCATGAATTCCACCTAGTTTTTACTTCTTGAATCAATTTAAGACGAGAATTTGCAGGCAAATCCTTTTGCAAAGATATTAATTCGGTAGTAGCTCTTTCGCTATGGCGAAAAAATGCTACAATTTTCTTGACTTTTGTCAACAGTCCACGCAAAGTTGATTGCTCATTAGTGTTATCTACGTTTAAGTCATCAAAGCTTTCAATACCATCATCTTCATCAATAGGTATTTCAATTATTTTATTTTCAGATTCAGATATGGGTGGGGTAATATTTATTTCGACAAGTCGCTGGCCAATGTTACTAATAACATGTCCGAAACATGATATGTGTTTTCCTTCGCCAAATTCACTTTTTATGGCCCCTT
>NW_023459649.1:22015-23665 GCF_013731165.1 Rhagoletis pomonella | reverse complement strand
TTCCCATCGCCTAGCTCGTTTCCACTTTCGTTTCTGTGGTAATCGTGTTTGTTGCTGGGTTGCCTTAAGGCACTCTTACCGGTTAGAGGGTTAGGCTACTTAACCAATTGTTTGATTAATATGTATATGTACACAATACTTCTAGAGTAAAATATGAGCATCATGAGCATCCTCTAAATATATGTATACTTAGAAACGTAAGGTTTGGTACCAGCACATATTTCGGCAAAAGGAAACATTTTGGAAGGTGCCCCAAACCGTATCTTGGAAATTTTTATACCCGAGCGCACTTGTGCACAAGGGTATTATAACTTTGTTCACATAACGGTTGTTTGTAACAGGCAAAACGAATCGAGATAGATATAGACAAATGTATACATAAATGATCAGAATGAAAAGAGAAATCGATTAAGCGGTGACTGTCTGTCCGTCCGTCTGTCCGCCCGTCTGTGCACACGATAACTCGAGTAAAAATTAAGATATCTTATCGAAACATGGTACGTGTACTTCATTCGTGTATTGAAAATGGGCAAAATCGGACAACAACCACGCCTACCTCCCATATAACGGTAATTTTCAGAAATACAAAAACTGCGATATTTTAGTAACTACTGAATATAATTCACTCAAAATTGATATTTACAATAAATTTTAGACGATAAATAAGAATATTGAAATTTTTTGGAAAATGGGCGTAGCCACGCCCACTTATGGTTATAAGTGTATATCTTGGTAACCGCTGCACCAATTTCTTCCAAACTTGGCACAGTTTTTGGCCCTGTTACAGCATACCAAATGGCCGAAAATTTTTAACATCGGACAGTAACCACGCCCACATCCCATATAAAGGTAATTTCGATATATACGAAATCCTCGATAAATCAGTAAATATTAAAGATAATTATCTTTATTAAGAATTCTAATTTATTAAAAATTTGATGGTTGCAACAATTCTTTACCAGGAAATTCGCTTATGATAAAATTTTGGAAAATGGGCGTGGCACCGCCCACTTATGATCATATATATGTATCTCGCTAACCGTTCTAGCAATTTGTACCAAACTCGGTATGGTTATTGTGCTCGCCACATAAAAGAAAACCGTTGAAAATTGTTGAAATCGGACTAAAATTACGGCCGCTTTTCATATAACGGTAAATTTCAGAATTGCTTGAAATTTCAAAATTTCGAAATTTAAGGACGCAAGTTTACTTAAAATTTATACACCCCGGCTTATCATGTAGCGGTAGCTTTCGGAAAGGTGGAAAACATATATTTAATACTTGCGCCGGGTATTTAATGTTCGGCTCCGCCCGAACTTAGACTTTCTTACTTGTTTTTTTTAACACTCTAATGTACATATAAAAGGTTACTTAACGGACTTTAAAAATGTGATTCACAAGGGAAATGAATTTTAGTATACCATATAAATTTACAGCCCAGCGAATCAACACTTCCCTATGTATTTAAACGTCCCCAATTCAAAATTATTGTAGCGTTCGGAATAGCAATAAATATGTAAGGTCAGACCCTGGAAAGAAGATTACTTTACGCACGGGAGTACCGAGCACTTTTTGGAGTTCCGAAATCCCGGGATCAAGCTCTCGGTATCCCGGGATATAATTTAGTTTCCTACCAAATTAAAATAAAAC
>NW_023459649.1:17069-21915 GCF_013731165.1 Rhagoletis pomonella | reverse complement strand
ATTAAGATTAAAATCAAGCGTTTTCAAGTTTTAGAAATTTTATTTTTTATTTTAATGCTTCTTAGCTGGCAATTCACATAAACTCAATTGCAAAACAAAACAAATCAATAGCGTTTTAACTCACATTTTTTTTTTTTTTAGTAATTTGTCCACTTTCCATTGCGTTTTAAAACTTGAATTAATCTTTTCGGCATAGAAAGGACTAAGTTCTTTAAAGTCTCTGCCGGTATTGCAGCCCAGGCCTCTTTAATCGCGACTTTCAGGTCCTTAACTGTGTTAAATTGTCGCCCGTTAGCATAGACACCTCTTGACAGGACACCCCAAAGGTTTTAAATGGGGTTAAGGTCTGGACTACGAGCGGGCCAGTCGACTACTGTAATTTTTTTTTTGCCTAAAAAACTCCTTTGTCTCCCTAGAAGAGTGAATCGCGGCGTTATCTTGCTGAAAAATGAAGTCAAGTCCAATTAACTCTTCTGCTCTCTCTATCATCATGGTTTCCAACAAATCACAGTAGATCGAGGAGTTCATTTTTGCTGGAACCCAAGCAATTTCTGTGGTCCCATTAGAGCAAAACCCAGCCCACACCATTATTCCCCCACCTGATGACGCTCGGCTCATGGAAATTTCTTTTTCAAATCGTTTGTCATGCCAATAATATTTAAATCCATCCGGCCCATCTAAATTAAATCGTTTTTTCGTCGCTGAATAGGACTTTTGACCACTCTTCGCGCCACTGAATATGCTCTTCCGCGAATTGCAGTCGTTTGGCTTTATGAGCGTCAGTTAATGGGGGTTTCTTAAGACGTTTTGTAAAGACCACGTGGTCAGATGACTGTAATATTTGTCGGACACGTCTACTCTTTATTGGCAAATTAAGTTTTCGCACAATTTCTGTCGACATAAGTTTTTCTTTAGTAGTCAATCTAATTATCTCTCTTTTTTCCCTTGGACTTATTTTTGTGTTTCTGTCGTATCTCGTGTTTTTACTATAGGACTCGCACAATTTTAAGAAATGACAGATCAAGGTCTGAGATCTTCCCAGTTTATTGGCGATTTCTCTAGTTGAAAGCCCTAATTCATTAAAAGCCTTAATTTGTCTTTTTTCCTCCGGAGTCAATAATTTTCCTCGTGGCATTTACACAGATCTAAGAAAAAAATCCATTCATCGTTACACATTAGAAGAACATCACTACAACAATTTTAATTTACCTTTTCTTTTCTAAAAATTCCAAACAACAATCAAAATTTTTTAGGTGAATCTATGTGAACTGCCACATCCATACACTACCAAAGCGCAAGTTCAATTGAATGAATACGCTGATCCAGTGTTGCCAACTTTTGATTTTCAAAAAGCACCAACAACTTTTGAAAAAAGCGTTTTACCACACTAAAAGCACCAAATTTTTTTGAATCAAAGGCTGCTTTTTTCATAACGGTTTGTATTTAACAAAAGCAAAAAATTAACAATATTTACATACATAAATCAATACACAAAACTTTTTCGCTCATAACGATTGAATAGCCTCTACACATGCTATGATGACTCATGCTTATGACGCCGTATCGAAGTACTGCCCATTAAAGCTGGTATATCTCGAGAAACGAATCGCAACAAACGAAAATGATGCCCTAAGTAGAAATGAGCAAAAAATTTGATGTTTTCATTATTTAACCTCAAATATCGCCAAAACCGTGTTTTTGGCTCTTTGAGGTTAGGATATCTAAAAATTGTAGTGCTAGAGCAATTGTGCGGCCAGATTTGGATTCAGCACCCAGAAACGAAGTGTTTTACTCAGGAGTTAACAAAAAATCAAAATTTGTACAAATAATTAGAAATGAAAAAAAGAAATACTTAACTTACCTGCGTACTAGCATTTTCAACGCGAATGGAATTCAACAAGGTGGGTTTGCAACTTCAGCTTTTTATCAATAACGGTTGTATTTTAGTGCATTTAAATTTGTAGATTTTGGTAAATTCAGTGCTGCCACAGCTTTAAATATTTCAGGTTTTTACTATCTCGGAGTAATTTTAGTTCAGATAAAAAGCACTAAGAAAGGCACTAAGCACTAAATAATTTTTTTTGGCGTTTTAATTTTCAAAAAGCACTAAATCTAGTGGTTAAAGCACCAAGTTGGCAACTATGTGCAGCATAGAAAAATCAATTTGCATGGGAGTTGCCACACCACCTTTTCCAATAACTCTCATTTTTCTCTATGAGTATGGTATTAGTTTCACATACAAACATACATATGTATTTCCATACCCAGGTTGAGTGCTTTACCACAAACATTTGAAGAGATATGCAATATGAAACTTTCAGTCAGTATGGGACGAATATGAACATGATTTCACACAGTGTTGGCAAACTGTTAATCTGATTAACGATTAAAATTTTAATCGCGTTTGACGATTAAAATTAATTAGTTGTAATCAACTGTACGATTAATGATAACATTTTTTAATCGTTAATCGCTGGCTGCGATTACGTTTAATTAGTTTAAAACATTAATCGTTAATCCAATTAAAAATAAAATCTTATTAATTTTTCTAGTTTGTCCGAGTTTGAAACCAAACACCAGTTATAGTAATTATTTTTGTTTTACGCTTATAAAAAGCACATAATATAAAAAAATTATAATTATTGTTATGGGTAATACATAAACTGGGAACTTTTACAAAGGTTTGTTGGTATATATCTATTTATTTATTTATTTATTTTTTTATTTAATTCTTACAGCTTAATTAAGCCTAGCTTAAACTTATATGCATATACATATTTATGTATATTTAGGATCTATAATTTAAAGCCTAGACAAAATATAAAGTATAGGCCATTTATATGGACACCAACTGCAGTGAAAAACAATGAGGCATACTTCCAAAACAAACCATTACAATGATTGCACTATTTGGCTGCGGTTGAGCCACCGCGTATGCATGCAAAGTGCGAAACAAGCATCTAAACAGCGATTCACAGATTAGGGATGGAAAAGACGAGCGCAGAATCGATTCTTGACTTCGGAATCGACTTTCAGGTTTTCGATTCTTAGAGTCGATTAATCACCTCTGAAAATCGACTTTACGACTAAAATTTACTTTTTGCAAAGAAATGAATACCTACCTCTATTAAGTAATGAACATTAAATTATTGGTAATTATTAAAAACAATTTTATTATTTAAATTAATAGCACGCGATTTGGCTTTGAACTTTAAAATTAAATATTACAATGAAATAATTAAGAAAACCACATTTGCTCATCTACTGATCGAAAAAATATTAATTCATTTAAATGCTGAGGAGATAATCGGCTCGATAACTGGTTGGCAATAAGACCGGCATGCGAAAACAACCTTTCACAGGGTACGGAAGTTGCCACGATAGGTAAAAACTTTTTGGCAACATTCCATAAGTGTAGATATTCATATTTCATTGAATCCCAAACAATAAATGGATTAGGGTTTTGCTTACGATGTACAGCTGGGCAGCTTCGTCTGTATCTGCCTGAGGGTAACTGCAGCTCACAGCACCATCAATAAAGGACCATATATCATCATCATCATCTCTTTTGTGGGATTCTTCTTGAGCAGCAATTATTTTTTCTTCCTCGTTAATACTTGCTAAATTGGTCGTTGCTTCCAATGCTCCTCTTCTTTCAATCTAACAAGATCACCTAAACCGGAAAAGTAAAATGAAAGGGTACATTAAATTATAAAAAAAAAAATATTTAACTTGGCATGCATCACATAACTTTGACACTATAGTTGTGTAAACGATCTCGTAAAAACACTGATTCTTGTATTTTAGTTGCTTACTATCGCGTCGACTATCGTAGTGTCGTCAACAGTTTGAAAATCTCTATATATATTTTTTGTGAAACTTCGATATTTAAAATTTAATTAAAATAAAAATTTTGAAAATAAATTCAAGAATTTGTTTTTTCCCTGCTGTGTCAATAGCTACTGTAGCTGAATGGATGCGTTTTCGAATACCACGTTGGTCTCGGGTTAAATTCATAGGGCCAATTTCACAGTGCGTAGTTAACTCAGAATCGGCAGTTAACTACAGATTTTTGTACTGAAAATCTCTAGTTAACTGCCGTTTCTGAGTTAACTACGCACTGTGAAATTGGCCCATAGTGACAAGAATTTTTTTATTTTTTATTTTTTTTTATTTATAGCAAATTTTTATCTTTGTTCTTATACTTTATTGCAATAAGGTAGCTCGCAGCAATTCCAGACGAAGCGATAGCTAAGGTAATGTAACTTTTTCCTACTTTGGCTTTGTAACCGCCTAAGCCATTTTGGCCGAGCTCGACAAAGAACGCCACTCATTTCTCTCTGTGCCAACTTGGTCTCTCCATTGCAGTAGGGGCTCCCTATTCCTCTGCTGCCACCAGCGGATTGCGAGTTGAATTCTTTCACACCTGGAATTTCGGTTCCTATTGGAACGACATATCTAAGCCACTATGTACATTTCGTTGTAAATCTCATACAACACATCGTTCTATCGTCTACGGTAATCCCCGTCGCCCACGCGTAGAAGCCTGTAAATCTTCCGTAAGATCTTTCTCTCGAATACTCTAAGGACCACCGCATCGAATATTGTCATTGTCTAAGCTTCTGCGCCATATAACAGCTCGGGCATGGTGAGTGACGTCGAGAAGGGACTTTACTCCCGAATTGCCTACTCGGTCCAAAGTAGCACTTGTTGGCAAGAATGATTCTGCGCAGGTTTTCCATGCTGATATTTCTATCGGTGATATGTCTGGTTCTCTAGTAAACAAAATTCTCCACTTTCTTAACCCTACAGTAGTCGCGCCCCTAAAACTGACGTAATTGGTCGC
>NW_023459649.1:13491-16969 GCF_013731165.1 Rhagoletis pomonella | reverse complement strand
TTAAACATATTAATTTTAATATCTATACATATACTTACTAATATTATAAATGTGAAAGTTAGTATGTTTGGATGTTTGGGAAATCATCACGCGGAAACGACTGAACGGATTTGCATGAAATTTTTTACGCAGATAGCTTATGGCCCAGATTGGTTAATAGGCTATTTTTTTAAGAGTTGCCACCTATTAAAAAAGTTTAATTTATTTAATATGCGGGAACGACTGAATGGATTTGCATGAAATTTTGCAAGCAGATAGCTTATGACCTACAGTGGCTAATTTTTTGGAAGAGTTGCCACCTGTTAAAAAAGTTTTAATTAAATTAATAGGCGGAAACGACTGAACAGATTTGCATGACATTACGCACAGAGATAGCTTATGACCTAAGTATGTTGGAAAATAGGCTACTATTTTAAGAGTTATCACGTATTAGGAAAGTTTATTTAAATAATACGCGTAAATGACTGAACTGATTTGCATTAAAGTTTGCACACAGATAGCTTATGACCTAGACTGGAAAAAAGGCTACTGTGTTAAGAATTGCCACCTGTTTGAAAATGAAATTTTGCTCAAAGATGGTTTATGGCCTGGATTGAAAAATAGGCTACTTCCTTAACCGGTATTCCGATCAGAACGAAATTTAGTACATTGATGTTTGAATCAGTTAATTAATTCGATTAAATTTAATCTTATTGCAGTTAATCATGATTAATTTTAATCTGACTAAACAGTTAATCGTAACGCGACTAAAAAATTAAACTTTAATCATTAATTTGATCAAGTAGGTTTGGTGATAAATTAAGTTATGCTGAAATTTCCCTGTGCACACAAAGCAAGTTAATCCGGTATGGCTAAGTCGGGTTTCCTCATCCATCTAAGCAATTCGGTGTGCATTTTCATTAAGATATATGCCAATAAACGTTTTACAAACTAGGTTTGTGTAAGCAACTGATGGCAGCCCGGTAAAAATGCGACTCTGTGGCAAGTGGCAATAACGATTAGTAGTCGCGAAACGAGCTTCAGACCGAGTAGTCGTAAAGTGCCACCACTCGCGAAATATATCTTTTTCTATGACTTTTAAATACTTTATATATATCAATATATTACAGTTGAGTGTTATTAAATAATTAAATAAACTTGAATATAACACTAAGAGCCATCCTTTCAGGCCAGAAGTGAGATCGTGTCCATAATTAAGCCTTCAAAGTGTGTTGAAATACGTGTAAAGCGCAAGCGTAAGCGCATATAGAAACATACGTATATACGAATACGAACGAAGTGGTGGCTGACGAAGCAAAGACAATAGCGTCTATTGTACGCAACGAGTCGAAGACGTTAAGTTTGAATAAGTTAGTGGTATTTATTTGGACGCGAATGCATATATACATGTATGCACACGTTCATAGATAAGTGCGTGAACGCGAAAACGTATAAGAACGACGAAGCGAATACGTTGGTTTGAATAAATTTCCCTACAAGAATTGTGTGATGGAAACTAACACATTCTCATTTACCTTACTAACACATATACAAATTTTGCGTTGGTTAGAAAGAGACAACTAAATAATGCCATAAGTCGGAGGAAGACGGAACACAAATGTTTACATCAGATTTTTCACACTGCCCTTTAGAATTTAATATAAACTTCTAGGTAGCCAGTGACAGCAATCTCTATCAGTCTTGCCACTCAAATGATTTGTCAAATGATAGTCACTGTTCTTGCAGGGTTGTGTATACGGATTATACATATTTATTCCCTGCAAAAAATTGTGCGACTAATCTCTAAAGAGAGTATTCCGAGATTACTCTCAATCGGGTACAATTGGGCATTAATTATTCCCAACTAGTCTCATAAGGGTACTAATGGAGGTCAATTAGTCTCGACTCATCCTTTATAGGTATAATTGGAGATCAATTAGTCCCCAACTCATCTCTAACGGGTACTATTAACGATTTAATGATATGTACGCACTTAGTCAATCAAATCTCATGTGCGGCGTTGGCACACAGAGAGAGTATTCGCTTAAACAAACTGAGCACCCCGGTTCGAATCTCAGCTGGCGCAAATTTTTATTTTTATTTTTTAAATGTGAATAGTCGCTTTTTATACCCGTTCGGGTATAAAGGGAAACAATTAGTCTCTTCATAGGACATGCTCGAACAGAAGCGATTAGTTCATTCCATATAAAGAGATCAAAAGTGGTATTAGTCGCATGCTCCGTTGCGATTGCTCCCGGAGTCATCCCGGATTAGTCCCATTTTTTGCAGGGTTTTGACACGAATGCATACAAACAAACGTGTATGCATACACACATACATGAGTACGTGAACGCGAAAACGTACAAGAACGACGAACGACGAACGACGAAGCGAATACGTTGGTTTGAATAAATTTGTGTATACGGCATATACATATTTATTTGGGCACGAATGCATACATACATACATGAGTACGTGAACGAGAAAAACGTACATCGAAGCAAACGACAATAAGAACGACGAAGTTTATATAAACAAAACGACACACGAAGTTGAACGAAAATGACAGAAGCGAGTGTGGAAAATAAAAAGTAAACAAAAACACAGCCGTAACGAATGAAGTGCGCAGCCGCGACAGTCAGAAATCGAAACGAAATGAAATAGGACTAGAAATCGTGAATGTACGCAAAGTAAATAAAAACGCAAACGCAAATGCAAAGTAAAATGCCGAAAATAGCCACACTGAGGGTTGAACAACTAAAAGCGTTGCTACGCGAGCGAGACAAAGCAACGGCCGGTACGAAAGCGGAATTAATTCAAGGATTGTGTGAAACGGTTGGCAGTGACGAAATTGTGGTAGAAAATGAGAACGAGACGATGCAAGCACAAATAAATCAATTACGCGAAATGATGCAAGGCATTGCATCATTGCTACAAGAACGAAGTAATAACAATTTGCAACAACAAACATGTAGTGATAATGTGCAACAACAAACACCACAACAATCTATCGCGAGTGCCGAAAATGAAAGAGTAGTTTCTCCGAGACAAAATCTCGATTTTTATAGTGCGCGGTTTTCGGTCAAAGAAATCGCAGAAACGTTGCCGACATTTGATCCGACTAATGAGCTTTCGTTGTCCGTTGAAAAATTTGTTGAACGTGTTGAACAAGCCCGAAGTGCATACCAGTCGGAAGAAAGAAGTTTAATTCTGCCAGTTTTTAGCCGCATGAACGGTGTAGCGAAGCTATGGCTAGATGCGTCGCAGCAGTGCTATTCAGAGTTGCCGCTTTGGTAATTTTTAACCAAAATTGGTAATTTTTTTCTTTATTTATCAAGTTTGGTAATTTGGTAATTTCTTTTTCAATTTGGTAACTTTTTCGATTCGGTCTTACGTGGTTCTGATTCCACATTAGTAAGTGCCCCGTAAGCGTGTCCTTTTATAGAAATACCAGGTAATCCTGAAAGGTGAAAATTGTTCCAGGGTTCCTTGGCTACTA
>NW_023459649.1:7512-13391 GCF_013731165.1 Rhagoletis pomonella | reverse complement strand
GTTATCATTTATGGTGTTCCGCAGGTGCCAGAAGAAAATTTAGCTCTCTTGTTCTCACAACTATGCCAGGCGGTTAACTTGCCCCCACTTCCCGTGCGCTCTACCTTTCGTCTGCGCGCGAACAAAAACAAAAGTAAGAACAGAGGTAGTAACCAGCATTGCCCAATTATCGTCAAACTAAACTCTGCGTTTGATCGCTCACAATTGTTTAAGGCGATTGCTACTTTTTTAAAATCTGGCCGAAATTCTCTGTCTTTGCGTAACATAGGATTAAATACTGACGAGAAGATCTTCGTACATGAATGCCTAACTAGGAAGAATCGTGAGCTTATGACAAAAACGCCTAGTTAGTGCATTCCACGGTGGAGAGAATACAGAGGTGGCGCCGATGACGATACCGCTACTCGGCTCTCAGTGATTTTGACAGAATCAGCTGTTTTGGTGACGTCATAGTAGAGTAGACAGCAGTAGTGATGTGCTCAGTCAATACTTTCAAGTATTGATCGATATTCGGTAACGATTTAAAACGTATCCAATACTCTCGATACTCGGTACCAAAACATTTAGATTTCAAATAAAAGCGCACACAGGCCAAAGATATGGAAAAAAACGGCTCAGGGGAGACTCGCCGATAGAGCTTTTAATACTGATTCAAATGAAAGATGTATATATGTCGGTTTCAGGTCATAACGCAGAGAAATTCTCACTTGTTTGAAACATTTTTGTTCCAGCTGAATCGGACGATATCATTTTTGGAGGCCAAGGGGCAGATTCTATAACCAGTTAGCGACAATTTTCCAATCGGTATCGGGTTTGTTGACCTATGATATGAAATATTGTTACACCAACAAGTACGATATCGATCCGAAACTTCTCGCTAACTGGTTAGATCTCCCCCCTGAAAAGCTTCTTCATCCGTCAAAACATTTTCCTTGAACCTTGGATCGACTAAGGTTCAAACTGATAAAATAATATTTTTCTGTGGCGATAAGTTCAAGTGTTTTAGCCGATATCATATAAATTAGTAATGAAAGTTTTTTCTAAACCTGAAATGCATATAATGGCGAGGGTTTAATGTAAATAATCGGTATCGGATACCGAAAAGGAAGTATAGGGTACCGAAATCTTTTTTAAGTATTGGGTACCGAGTATTGGGGACAATTCAGCACATCACTAGTCGCCCTCATTCTCGCCGCTCTCAGTTGTCAACTCTACGATGACGTCACGCTAAAATTACTCTCACGAATTCTGCTGCAATCGGCGCAATCTTGTATTCTATCATTCTTGAGTGCATTCTCTATTCGTGGACAAGTCTACATTAGAAGGTGTGCCGACAGTGAAGCGACTAGAGTGCATGATCGTGAAAGCGTTTATCGCATTGTAGCTGCCATTTGAAACCTGTATACATATATATTATCTTTAGTTTTATTACTTACATAGTATGCATAAGCAGAACGATTTGTTTTATGTGTGTTTTTGTTTCCCTTATTATCTTATGTATTTCTTTTGTATCCCACATGACCAAAACTCCTTGTCTCCCTTTCACATTTACTTAACCTTTGTGACTGCCCTCTTTGTAAGCATCTTAAACATGTGTATATGCATATGTTTAGCAACTTAAGGCACACTAGCAACGACAATCTAAAGGCTCCGTTATGCATACTTGGCATTGCTTGAGAGTTGTCACACAAGGAATCTGTTAAATGAGCTTCGCGTGTAAGCGGTTACCCAACGCACAGCATTACATACGTAAAAGTCTGTTGGTTTTTGATTTCTACGTAAAAATGGTATAGCAGTGCATGCAATGCCAAGTATGCATAACAGAGCCTTAAGAATAGCTCTTAAAGTTACATGCGAACATAATAGTGGGTTTAATGTTTGCCATTTTAACGCTCGAAGTCTAACAGTTGATAAGCAAGAATATTTAAATTTTATTTTTCAGAATTTAAACGTTGACGTGATTTGCGTAACCGAGACATGGTTTAAGCCGTATGTAACTAACTCCGCATATGCTCTCTGTGATTTTTCACTAATAATAAATGACAGATCTGCTGGCCAAAGAGGCGGTGGGATAGCGATTTATTATAAGCCTAAGCTCAATTGTAAAATCATCTATAAATCCTACTATCCTGAAGCGGTCGAAAGTATTTTTGTTGAGTTTAGTGATAGCGTCCAAAAGTGTCTGGTTGTCTGGACTTATAATCCCCATAAATCTAATGATATATCGCCGCTTTTCACTAAAATTTCAGAACTGTCCTTGAGCTATGTGAATGTCCTCATTTGTGGTGACTTCAATGTGGATCTCCTCGTTGAAAATGCTAGGTGTAAGTTCTTGCTGAATAGCTTCAACGGCTGTGGCATTACCATAGCGAACAAATATGCAACTCGCTTTGCACCACACTGTAAGCCTAGCATGTTAGATCTTTTTGGTGTAAGTGTTGCTAGCGGAATAAATCATGTAGACCAGTTTCCCCTAGCCGGTGTTTCTGATCACGAGCTAATATTTATTTCTCTTAATATTGAATTTTTTAAAAAGGATCCAATTAGCCACTTAACGTTTATGGACTTCAAAAATATCAATGTAGCTGCATTAACTGACGATAGTATCTCACTAGACTGGAATCGCTGCTGGTTCTTTTCTAATATTGATGAAAAATTAACCAACTTCACTTTGCTAGTAAAATATCTGTTTGAAAAACACGTTCCAGTAAGAAGTACACAAATAAATAATTATAAAAAGCCCTGGCTAACGAATGCTATCCTAAATCTTATTAAAGATCGATCTAGGGCCTATAGGTATTGGAAACGAAATCCTACAACTGAGCGCTGGAATAGTTATAAAAATCTCCGAAATAAAGTGGCTAAAGCAGTACGTAATAACAAGAAGAACTACTTGGAAACCAAGCTCAACACTAACTTGTCCCCTAAAGCATTGTGGAAAAATTTAAAAACATTAGGAGTCTGTGCTAAGGACGCGAAAACATGTACGATTGATGCCGATGAAATGAATACTTATTTCATTACTGGTGCTGCCTTGTCAGATCCGTATCCTTTTACTACTAATGAAAGTTTAAATTATAAGCCGGCATACGAATTTTCATTCGATGTAGCTACGGAAGATGACGTCGCAAAATGCGTCTTTGCAATAAAATCAAATGCTACCGGCGTGGATGGAGTCAGTCTACGCTTTCTAAAACTAATTCTGCCTTATGTGCTGCCTACTCTTACACATATTTTCAATTATGCCTTAACCTCCTCTACCTTTCCCAAAGAATGGAAAATTGCAAATATTATTCCGATCCCTAAAAACAACTCAGCTGACTCTCTAAGGGACTTTAGACCCATTAGAATTTTACCAGCTCTAGCGAAAGTTTTCGAAAAATTAATTTCCACCCAAATAATTCACCACCTTGATAAGTACAGTCTCTTGAGCGAGTTTCAATCTGGTTTTCGATCCAACCACAGTTGTTCTACTGCCTTGTTAAAAGTTATGGAAGACATTCGTCCTGCTTTTGATAATAAGTTACTTACTATTTTAGTGCTCTTAGATTTTTCTAAAGCTTTTGATATGGTAAGACATGACATTCTTCTGTTAAAGCTGCAACATTATTTTGGTTTTAATTCAACGTCACCAAATTAATGAGCAACTATCTCTCAAACAGGTACCAACAAGTCCAATGCGGAGACATATTTTCTTGTCGCAAAAAAATAACTTCTGGAGTACCTCAAGGCTCGATTCTAGGTCCCATTCTTTTTAGTGTTTTCATAAACGATATTGTTTTCTGTTGCCAAAACTCATGTATTCGTTTATATGCTGATGACACACAGATTTATTTCTCGCGTCCCATCGGTCTAGGTGAAGATTTAGTTTTTAGGTTAAATGATGATCTTGGTAGAATAGTAAAGTGGGCCAAAACGAACGGTCTCAGTTTAAACGCTGCCAAAACGCAGGTACTGCCTATATCGTTTGATCCTCTTGATTTAAGAAGTTTGCCGTCATTAATGCTGGGCAATACGGAGTTGAATTTCCAATCCGTTGTAACGAATCTTGGTTTTAAAATGAATACACATTTAACTTGCACAGATCACATTAGCCATTGTATATCCAAGATATATTTGATTCTAAGGAATTTATGGCAAACGTGTAACTGCCTACCAACTAACATAAAACTTAAATTGGTACGGTCTCTTATTGTCCCCAACATTTCGTATTTCGAAATGGTTTATTGTAATCTGGACAGTGAATCCAAGAACAAATTAAATATGACCTTAAATAATACAGCCAGATTTATTTACGGTAAAAGAAAGTATGACCACATTTCAGAGTTCACAAAAAGCATCTTAGGCTCGAACTTGGAGAGCTATCTGAAGATTCGTAACATCTTATTTTTGTATAAGTTAACTAGATACCGCCAACCATGCTATCTTTACCGAAAACTGAACCTGGTTCAATCGTCTCGCACCCATAATATTATTGTACCTAGGTATAAAACTTTAACAGCGTCTAGATTGATTTTTGTTAGTGTTGTCAGAATCTGGAACTCCTTACCAACCTCAATTAAGTCTTACTAGTCTTTTTAAGTAAAATCCGTCTACCTTCCCTAAAACTCCTCTCCTAAAATATTATCTTTATCTATTATATATACGGTGACCATCCGTCCTGTATTATACGGGACAGTCCTCTGTTTTGACCCATTGTCCTGGTAATTTATTTATTTTATACGGGACGCCAAATGTTCTGTATTTCTTTTAATGTCCTGTATTTGTCCCGTATGCGATGTTTCGACGCTATTTTTCCTTAGTTCATTTAATGTTTATTATTTTATTATTTTATGAAAGTAAAGCTCTTTTCCTAACAAAAACCATATAATACCAATTTTACAACTTTGTGCAAAATCTACAAAAATTAATTATGCAATGTTTCGCCGAAATTTCAAACTTTTTAAATAGAATATTTAGGAAAAAAATTGGTTTGCAGTTCTGTAAATCATTAAAATTGAGTATAATAAAGTGCGAGTGGAAAGTGCTGCTCATTTTCTTCTCTTTCAAAAAAAAAAAAGGTCGAACATACTTACTTTATAGGAAAAAAATGCGTAACACCGTCAACAAAAAAAAAATGCGAAAAATTAGTGGTAAGCCTTACCGACTTAAAATCGCACTTTATTATACTAAAATTTAACGAATTTTATAACAAATTTTATGGGGTAAAAATCTCGACAAAACTATTTTACAAATTTGTGATGTTACTATAAGGATACTGTTTCAGGGAAAACAGTGTGCAAAAAATTTCTAAAATTATTGTTTGTCCCGTATTCGGTTCTCATAAATATGGTCACCGTAATTATGTATATATATATGCTTTTTTTTTTTTGCACAACTATTACTTATAATTAAATATTGTTGTTACCATCACAATATTTTTCTGTACTTTATCTAATTAGATTTTAGTTGAAGTTAATTTTGTAATTTTTTTTTTGATTATTTGTACACAGAAAGGACCTCGCGTTTTACTTTACTCAAGAAGTTAATAAATTGAATGGAATTGAATTGAATAATCCTTGTTTAATTCTCTATAAAAAACGTGTTCCACAAAACTGGGAGTTTTTCAAGAACTATTTTTAAAATATTTTTTTTTATGACGAGGTGGTTTATTTTGTGAGAGTCAACAATGAAGTCTCTACGAAGAACAGAACCCGAGATATAACAATTTGAACAAGGGCATGATTATTTAGTCAGAATCACGAAAAAATCCAAAAAATTACAGATCATATATCCGAAGAAAAAGGGAAAAATTAAAGTCAATCGAAATTCTGACACTAAATTTGGTGTCCGATATGTATATTATAACATAGAATAATAGTAGTGTTAGAATTGTAATA
>NW_023459649.1:0-7412 GCF_013731165.1 Rhagoletis pomonella | reverse complement strand
TACATACCTTTGGCTGTAGCTGACTTTGCAGAGGTGCTCGCTGTTATTGGTTAGATTCCAGTAGGCCCCAAGATGTTAATATGTTAACACAAAGCTTTGTTTTGTATTACCAAACTATGAAATAGCATCTGCGAAGCACAGAATAGAAGCGTATTTGAACGAAAAAGCCGCCGAGCACATATCTATGTAGAGTAAACAAGCCCACCGCTGCATCCCTTATTCGATAGTTCCGAAATAGTTCTAAATTCGACAAATAGGATCTAGTTCGTTCTGCATCCCTTTTTCTATAGTTCCGAACCATTTCTAAATTCGTCACTTTAGATATAGATTTCTAGTGAAAAAAACTGAAAAAATTAGTTTCTTAAAAGTACCACTTTTCGCCGATTTTGGACTGGTGGCGATCTAGTTCCTATCGGACTAGTCCCTTTTTGGCGATAAAGACCTAGTACGGAACTAGAAATTTGATTCACTAGTCCGCGGTTTCCCTGCAGGGAACAGACGGACAGACAGACAGACAGACAGACGGACATGGCTAAATCGACTCAGCTCGACATTCTGATCATTTAAGTATACATTTTAATGGGTCTATCTCTTCTTGTTCTGGTACTTACAAACATCGGACCAAAGTTATAATACCATTTCATGCTCATGAAAGGTATAAAAATAGTTTATATCTCCCTTAATTTATGGTAAATTGAAAATCTTTTTAACTGTTTTATATTTTTATTTGTTTACCCCGAACAACGCCGGATACTCTACATCAGTGCTGTCCAACCGGTTGTTCGCGGGCGCCTAGTAGCTCGCGACCTGTATTTTAGGTGTCCCAAACAAAAAGATGCACAGAAGAATACTCTGTACCGAACTATGCCATTTCCGGTTGTAATTGCGAAAGTGTCAATTGAAAATGAGAATCGTCAATTTTAAATGCGAAAGTGAATTTAAAAGCGTCAATTGAAAATGATAAAGCTGCAAATCAAAAATATGTATAATAGCCAACTGTAAATAAGGTAAGATAAAAAAAAGATTTCCAAAGATATTAAAGAAGAAATTCCCAATGACCATGTAGATAAGGCTCTCCGACTTGGCATTTTTAAATTATAATTTTAATATAATTGAAACACAGCTTCTCATAAAAATACAAACGTCGTTCGGAGTCGGCGTAAAACTGTACGTCCCTCCCCTTTGTGTGAAAGATTCAAGGCGCACGCCATAAACCGGAGGAGAAGCTCAGCCAAACACTAAGCGCCAATTTATTATTATTATTTGAAAAAACTAAATAATCTCAATTATGGTTTTCAGAAATTATGACTGCAATCTCAGCGTTTGTGGGGAAAGGGGCTGTTGGCGGGGAAAAACTGCCGGCTTTTCCTGTCGTTTGCTCTTCTTTTGAACACGAAAATTCTGGCGGGGTACAATCCATTGCATTACTTGGAAAAAGTTCTTCAGTTACTATCGAAATACGAAAAACGGTGCAGGAATACAAATGCAAAGATCCGTAACTAATAGGTGGTTTTTGCGTCAAACGATGTGGGGAATTTTAATTTGATGAAATGCATCATAATGAATCAAAATTTTGAGTTATTTGTTAGTTACGCCCTTTTGTATTTCAGTTAATAATGTTAGTTACAGATTTTTGCATTTTAGGTGACGAAATGTTCTCTATGGAACCAGTATTTTCTTTTTCCAAAAAATTGATTTATGGATCGTAATGGAAACACTGCTTTATCAATTAAGAGGAAATTGTGGTTTTCACAATACAATGAATGTTCGTTATCTATGTGCATTCCTTTATTTTAGCTACCTGTATAAATTTTATTAATAAATACAGGGTTTCATAGGGATCAATTACACTGTGAGACAAATGGTATGGGTCAGTGATCGGGAAGGGTTCAAATTACCGGGGAAAGTTATATCGGAATTGTAATTTTTAATTTTTTTTAATTTGTTTGAGCAAAATCGGACTAGTGGTTCTCGAGTTATGTCAAAAAAAAGACCACCAAAGGTGACAATTTCCCTTATATGATAGATACTAACTTCAAATCGATACATCTCGATTCCTAGACGTGACCCAGTGAAACGCCGGGCCACGTATAACTTGTTTTTGACCGATATAACATTTCCCGTTGGTTTCATCCCATCCCGATTTTGACTGTCGCATAGTGTTATGATTGAAGTTTATTAAGGCGGTGCCCACAAAGCAAAGCAGCGCAAAATTTTTAAGGCGCAGGATTTAACCTTTCCACCGAAGTCAATAGTGTTAACATTACAAACCTTTTAAAAGAGACTAGCCATACAAAATTGGAATTATTATAAAATAGTCTCAGATTAAACCGATAACTTTTTGGTGTCCAACCTAGTTTTACTGATTATACCTGCGAAAAAGAGGAGCAATGTCAAAAGTAAAAGTAAGCAAAAATTGACGCTAGCAAGGAAAAGAGGTTTGTAACGGGTAGTTTTGGAGTGCAATGGGGTATAGTCATTGCGCTGGGTATGCAGTTACAGTTGCATGGCTATACTCAATCCCGACTCTTGCGTCCTCGTTCGCGCACTCTGGGCAACGTGAGCAACCCATGTGCGAGATGCGGTAACCAATCCGAGTGGAGCCTTGGGTCACGGCAGAAAGAGAGGGAGCTTCGGTGGGGCCACTCTGACTTATTCGGTTTAAGGGCTCACTGAAGTCTGCAGCGTCTGTTCACCAGTAGGTGCGGCTGCAAGCGGGTGTCTGCTTGGAGCAAGCGGCTCGCTATATAAACGTGTATTTGGTTGCGAAACCACCCCCGTCCCAGCAATGGGTTGTTCGCTGGGCTTGGGACCCGCCACGTAAAAACCACTTCCAGTGACGACGACCACGGCAAATGTTTAAAGGACTACGATTTGAGGGCATGCACCTGGAATGTCCGGACCCTTAATGGGGAAGGTGCCTCTGCCCGGCTGGTTGATGTCCTCGTAAGGACAAAAGCTGACATCACCGCCATCCAAGAAATGCGTTGGACGGGGCAAGGCAAACAATGTCTGGGGCCTTGCGACGTCTACTACAGCTGCCATGTAAAGGAGCGCAAATTCGGTGTTGGATTTGTGGTGGGAGAGACTCCATCGCCGAGTACTTTCGTTCACCCCGGTGGACGAGCGTCTAGCCACAATCCGCGTCAAAGCGAGATTCTTCAACATCTCGCTCATCTGCGCCCATGCCCCGACGGAAGAGAAGGATGAGGCATCCAAGGATCTCTTCTATGAGCGCTTGGAGGGTGGCAGGTAATAAGATCAACGGAAATAAGGTCAATTGACTTTATTTCCCTCCCTGGTGCGAAATAAAGTCAATTGACATTATTACCTTTTTAAAAACGAAATAAAATCAATTGACATTATTTCTCTTTCAAACATTAAATTTGCTTAGCTTCGCGGCGGCCCGCGTTAGCGCGCCACACCGCGCGCGCAGCGTTCGCGCTCGCGCCCCGCGTACCCCGCGCGACCGGCGCACACACCACGTCACGCTACGCCGCGGCCCCCCGGCCCCCCGGCCCCCCCTTCCCCGTCTCCCGCCGTGCTGTAACGCAGGTGGATTTACTTTTTGTATACGTTGAAATAAAATTTATATATTTTAAACATAGAGGGCTTATATTCAATAATACCCTCTATCTGCACATTTTTCACAAAGATGAGATTCTAATATAAAAATCCACCCAAGCTTTAACTGTCATCAGTGATATTAATGTTACCTTATATAACGACAGGTAATAAGTCCCACATGGTTTCTAAAATCACAATATAGTTTTTATGCAAATTGCAGATAGAGGGTATTAATGAATTCAAGCCCTCGATATTTCACCTTTTTATATTTGTAAGTTATTGGAAGCAGGGATGCCCACTTGGCTCAAACCGTGCCATTTGTCCCTATTTTACTTCAAATGGCACTTAATTTTTCAATTTGGCATAATTTATTATTTCTCTCATTGGCACATTTTGGCACTTTTTTATCCTCAATATGGCACCTCATAACTAAGGATAGTTGGCAGCCCTGATTGGAAGATTTCTGCTGTGTTTTGGGGCAACAACTTGTCTGCAGTAAAAAAGCATATAACTTGTGTTTCAAAAGTGTGTGAAAACCAATCAATTAACTTATATGATCTCGGTTCCACAAATTGCTGGCGGAGACATGAATACAGTGTAAGAAAATTCTTTTTCTATAATTGTTTCCTTATAGAAAGGTTGGTTTCTTTTCCACCCTAGACATTCCGAATTCGTTCAAAATATGATAATTTAAAATACAGAATTCTTTCAGTGTTCCTCCGGGGTTTTTGGACATGGACTGTTTCATCAATTTAATAGTGTTCGCTTTATTTTTGTGGAAACGAAAAATGTTTTGCAAGTTATGGATCATTTCTACACTCTTTCTTCAAATATTTCTCGTTTTCCAGCTGTGCGCAGGTGTTTAGTTTTTCGCATCGTGTTTTTACATATTCGTAATCTAAATTTTTTAATAAAATCAATTGGTGGTAGTTCATGATTGTGTGTGGATTAATATCACAACACTGATTATTTGGCAATAACCTTTTTCATCTATTAAAAAGCAACACTTACGGGGCAATGTTTATTGAAAGAACAACATTTTTTTCTATGAATCGACATACTTTAAGCATTGTTGACGCTATTTCCATTTGAATGAGGAAATAGCATCAATGACGTTATTTCCAAATTTTTGTTGACTTTATTTCGCTTTTGAAAAGGTAATAATGTCAATTGACTTCATTTCGCACCAGGGTGGGAAATAAAGTCAATTGACCTTATTTCCATTGACCTTATTACCTGTCACCGCTTGGAGCGTACATACGAGCGCTGCCCCCGTCATGATATCAAAATCGTGCTTGGCGACTTCAATGCCAGGGTGGGCAAAGAAGGGATCTTTGGAACCACCGTCGGAAAATTCAGCCTCCGCGACGAAACGTCCGACAACGGATTGAGGCTGATCGACTTCGCCGGGGCCCGAAACATGGTAGTATGCAGTACTAGGTTCAAGCATAAAAAGATCTATCAAGCTACCTGGCTGTCTCCGGATCGAAAAACGAGAAACCAAATCGATCATGTTCTGATAGACGGAAGGCACGCTTCCAGTGTTTTAGACGTACGCACACTCCGAGGCCCAAACATCGACTCGGACCACTATCTTGTTGCAGCCAAGATACGCACCCGCCTCTGTGCAGCAAAAAATGTGCGCCCAAATATGCAAGGAAAGCTTAACGTCCAAAAGCTGCAATCACAACAGACAGCCAGCGCTTTCGCTACTCGACTCTCACACCTGCTCTCAGAGAGCACTCTTCAACAAATCGACATATGCGAGCAGTGGAACCACATTTCCCGCTCATTAAGTACCGCCGCCGAAGAAGTAGTCGGATTTCAGCGAGCCCGAAAGAACAACTGGTACGATGAGGAGTGTCAGGAAGCTGCAGAGAAAAAAGATGCCGCCTACAGGGCCACGCTGCGATCGGGCGCAACACGCGCTATGTGGGACCGCTATAGGGATCTTAAGAGGGAAGCGAGACGTATTTGCCGCAACAAGAAGAGAGAGGCAGAAATACGTGAGTGCGAAGAGCTTGAAATGCTGGCCGACAGGAGGAATGCCCGAAAATTTTACCAAAGAGTTAGGCGACTTACGGAAGGTTTAAAGACCGGGGCGCACTCCTGTAAGAACAATAATGGCGTTCTAGTAACTGATGTGCAGAGCGTACTTAAATTATGGAGGGAACACTTTTCCGCCCTACTAAATGGTAGCAGCACGGAAAGTTGTGGAGAAGAAGAACCCGAGCCCGCAGTCGATGATGACGGAGTCGACGTTCCACCGCCTGACTATGACGAGGTACGTATAGCAATAACGCGGCTGAAAAACAACAAAGCCGCTGGAGCTGACAGCCTGCCAGTTGAGCTATTCAAGTACGGCGGCGAGGAGTTGATAAGGTGCATGCATCAACTCTTGTGCAGAATATGGTCAGATGAACGCATGCCCGACGACTGGAATTTAAGTGTTCTCTGCCCAATCCACAAGAAAGGTGACCCCGCCATTCGCGCCAACTACCGCGGGATCAGCCTTCTAAGCATAGGTTACAAGGTCTTATCGAGCGTATTGTGTGAAAGACTGAAACCCACCGTCAATGAACTGATTGGGCCTTATCAGTGTGGCTTTAGACCTGGCAAATCCACCATAGACCAGGTATTCACAATACGCCAAATCTTGGAAAAGACCCGCGAGAAAAGGATTGATACTCACCACCTATTTGTCGACTTTAAAGCCGCTTTTGACAGCACTAAAAGGAGTTGCCTATACGCCGCTATGTCTGAATTTGGCATCCCCTCAAAACTCATACGGCTGTGTAAAATGACGTTGAGCAATACTACCAGCTCCGTCAGAATTGGAAAAGACCTCTCCAAGCCGTTCGCCAGAAAACGGGGTTTCAGACAGGGCGACTCCCTTTCATGTGACTTCTTTAATCTGATGTTGGAGAAGATAATAAGAGCTGTAGAACTGAACCGCTCAGGAACAATTTACTACAAGAGCGTGAAATTGCTGGCTTATGCCGATGACATCGACATCATCGGTAACAAAAACCGCGAAGTCTGTTCTGCCTTTTCCAAGTTGGATAGGGAAGCAAAGCGCATGGGTCTGGTGGTAAACGAGGACAAGACGAAGTATCTCCTGTCATCAAACAAACAGTCAGCACATTCGCGCCTTGGCACCGACGTCACTGTTGACAGTTACAATTTCGAGAAAGTAGAGAATTTCGTTTACTTGGGAACCAGCATTAACACCGATAATAATGTCAGCATTGAAATCCAACGTAGAATCACTCTTGCCAACAAGTGCTACTTTGGACTGAGTAGGCAATTCAGGAGTAAAGTCCTCTCTCGACGTACGAAAACCACGCTCTATAAGTCACTCATCATGCCCGTGCTGGTATATGGCGCAGAAGCATGGACAATGACAACATCCGATGAGGCGGCTCTTGGGGTGTTTGAGAGAAAGATTTTGCGGAAGATTTACGGTTCTTTACGCGTTGGCGACGGCGAGTACCGCAGACGATGGAACGATGAGCTGTATGAGCTTTACAACGATATGGACATAGTGCAGTGAATTAAAATACAGCCGCTCCGCTGGCTTGGTCATGTCGTTCGAATGGACACCGACGCTCCAGCTCTTAAAGTATTCAACTCGGAACCCGCTGGTGGTAGCAGAGGAAGAGGGAGGCCCCCACTGCGATGGAAAGATCAGGTGGAGAAGGACTTGGCTTCACTTGGCGTTTCCAATTGGCGTCAGTTGGCACAGAGGAGAAACGACTGGCGTGCTTTGCTGAACTCGGCCAAAATCGCTTAGGCGGTTACAGCGCCAAAAAAGAAGAAGAAAGCTAGTTTTAATAAAATATTAA
>NW_023459648.1:41858-52111 GCF_013731165.1 Rhagoletis pomonella | reverse complement strand
GGAAGACTAGCACATTTCGTTATTTGCGTGGAAGACTAGCACATTTCAGATTTTTGCGTGGAAGACTAGCACATTTCAGATTTTTGCGTGGAAGACTAGCACATTTCAGATTTTTGCGTGGAAGAGTAGCACATTTCAGATTCTCGCGTGGAAGACTAGCACATTTCGTTATTTGCGTGGAAGACTAGCACACAAGGCGAATTAATATAAGGTTGTAGCAGTCGTAAAAAAATAAAACTTACATACATATGTATGTTTATACTATAATTACTTCTCTTCGGCCATGCTGAAAGTTAAATGTTGTATATGGAGCTTTTTGGCCGGTTATTGCAAATAAAATAAACGTTTATTTTTCCTCCTACACCTTTCGACATTCGCGTCTTTCTCAGGGAATCTTTATTTATAAATAAATACGAAAAAACATATACATACAGTATCATATCAAGAGCACCCCGTTTCAAAGTGATATTATTTATGTTATGTTTATTTATTTACTTAAAAAACCTTCAATTAAAATAAAGTTAATTCTCTTAAAAAAAATCCATATTGGCCCAAGTTTAAAGCCCAGGAGAATACTAAAAAAACTCAACAAATTTTCAACAACGCAAACGCAAATGAAATATTTTCCTTCGAAGAACTGTCCAAATATTTTCATTGGCAAAAAATTAAGATATCACATGTACGGAAAATTACAATAAAAAATAGCAAAAATCAAGTAGACATGGCAGTAAAATACGACTTTATGCAAAGCGAGGAGAAGTTGAACCTAATGAAAAAAAATGTTCAATGGTCATCCATGAAACACTGTGAATTGCCTAAAGCTTATAAGGGAAAAATACCTTTAAAAAAAAGAAAAGTAGATGATATTCAACAAATGATTAGTAAACGGTATATACCGTCTGAATTTCATGATTTTTATAATGGAATTATAGGAATATAGAATAAACGCATGACTTTTTAATATAAATTATGCTTTTATGATTTACTATAAGCCTGAAGTATGCTAGTCTTCCAAGCGAGAATCTAAAATATGCTAGTCTTCCACGCAAAAATCTGAAATGTGCTACTCTTCCACGCAAAAATCTGAAATGTGCTAGTCTTCCACGCAAATAACGAAATGTGCTAGTCTTCCACGCGAGAATCTGAAATGTGCTACTCTTCCACGCAAATAATGAAATGTGCTAGTCTTCGACGCGAATAGTGAAACGTGCTAGTCTTCCACGGTAATTTGAAATGTGCTACTCTTCGTAGGGAGCGACGATATGTTCACGTATATTTCAAACGCATTCTGTTTATCCCGGCTGTGAAATGGGATTATCCGGAATGTATAAAGAAACGCAGCCTAAATAAAACTAAGCCAGCTTACAAATTCTTTAACGGGCTTAGTTTCTTATTTTGGTGTTGGAATTGCCCTGTATTTTTTAAATTTACCCTTATCAGGCTTTTATATTGGATACGGCAACACTATAAAACAGCATGGTCGGATAAAAGCGCAATGTTTACGTGATTGCAACAACACTTTGACTAAATTCCTTAATTAGTTACTTGCCAGGTAATAAGTAATAATTTACATATAATGCGCCCAAAAAACAAACCTAAAGCAAAGGTGCGAAATGCGAATTTGAGCAAGGCACATAAGAATCTTAAATTCAAACGGAAAGCAAAGGAGATGATGGAGCAGCACCGGAAACAAGCACTTTTAGAAAAGTCCTACAGAGAAAAGGAGGAAACTAAACTTGACGATACCGAGGGTAAAATTTTGGAATTTATAAGAGAAGAGTATAAGGACGATAATGAGGAAGAAAATATTTTTGGTGAGCTTATGGATACACTATCTACGAATGGTAAGCATATAAAAAACAGTAAAACTAAACAACAACAACAACAGCATGGTTAAATTGTATCCAATTTAAATAGATAATAGATATGTAAGGGCCGATGATTTGAGTGATGAGGTTTCAGATGAGAAATCGTTAGTCACCGATGAAAAGCATAAAATCAAAGAGGACATAGTAGAAGAAAGTACAGAAGTTGAAGAATTAGAACCGGTGAAGTCGGATGATACATTTGCGCTGCATTTTGATTTCGACTTGCCGCTCGAAAAGGTTGATAATTTATGGTCTCAACAGGCTCTTATTAAGAAACCCATTTTTACATGGCCTCAGTTAGGCATATTGAGGACACAAATACCGCAGCTTGAATGTCAAGATGAAGCAACAAATTCACTCGATTGGAACAGCAGTATCAAACGACTGAATGCTGATAGTTTGCGAAGAATGGGTGTCAGAGCAACGATACTAGATAATATATCAAAGGAAATCACACCCCTTCAACTAGAAGTTTTTCAAATTCTTAATAATTACCGAGATTTCTGTTACCCCAGCGTATCCAAAGACAAAGTAAATGAATTACGATTTTGTTACACCGCACACGTACTGAATCACATGCTAAAAACGCGCAACCGCATTTTGAAACATAATATGAAATTGACGTCTACGCCAAATATGATCACAATACCGGATAGCTATCGAGATCAAGGATTAGCGCGACCCAAAGTGCTCATTATATTACCTTTCCGAAAGTGCGCATATCAAACGGTGACAAATATGGGGCGGCTATTGTATGGTAAAAATATGGGTAGGTAAATGTATAAATTTTAGTTTTTGCTTTAAATTTATGAACAAATGGATTAAATTTCACAACTAAAAATGTAACAATGATTTTTTTTTATAGATGGAAAAATAATGAATTACGCCCGTTTTACCGAGGAATATACCGGCGACAGCTTAAGTTTTCCTAAAACCCAACCCAAATCGGATGATTATGTCGAAACTTTTAAAGGCAATATTGATGATAATTTTAAGATTGGCATTTCTATAACTAAGAAAAGCTTGAAACTTTATACGGATTTTAATGCGTCAGATATAATTTTGGCTTCGCCGTTGGGTTTACGGTTGGGAATGGCTTCAAACAACAATGAAGCGGGTGCCTTTGATTTTCTGAACTCCATCGAGATCCTAATATTGGATAAAACCGAGATGTTCCTAGCGCAGAATTGGGAAAACCTACTACATGTAATAGATCACTTGCATTTGCAGCCACAATCTTTAAGTAGCGTAAATTTGCAACGCGTTCGTCCATGGTGTTTGAATGGTTTGTGCCGCTTTTACCGACAAACTATTGTACTTTCATCACATGAGCTACCCGAGATACGTTCACTATTCTCCAATAAGTGCTTCAATTACAGTGGCAAAGTTTCTGTATCGAATCCAATTCTTCAGGGCGACATTAACAACGTGTTCGTCACAACACCACAAATATTTCACTTAATGGACACCACAAGTTTGGATTCTGTCTTCGATGCACGTTTCCGATATTTTGTCAAAGAAATTCTGCCACGCTATCGAAAGCCGTCGTTCGCCCATTGTGTGATATATGTGCCCAGTTACTTTGACTACGTACGCTTGCGTAACTATTTGAAAGCAGAATCAATCAATTTTGCACAAATTTGCGAATATACCAAGAGAGAAAAAGTGGCGCGGGCACGTGATATGTTCTACCACAGTGGTGTGCACTTTTTGCTTTATTCAGAGCGATATCACTTCTATCAGCGTACAAGAATAAAGGGCATTCGGCATTTGATTATGTATCAGCCACCAATGTGGCCGCAATTGTATTCCGAGATGGTTAATATGATGAATGATAGTAATCAGAATGCGGCCGATGGATTAGACGATTCGATGAGCATAACTGTGCTATATACGAAATATGACATAATACAGCTAAATGCGATTCTTGGAACTGAATCGGCCGCAGAGATGCAAAATTCAAATAAAACTATACATAGTTTCACAATTAAGTAGTAAATGATCTTGATTAAATACATCTGTATGTTTAAGTTAGATTTTGTAAATATAAAAAATTAAAAAAAGTGAACTAGACCATTATTTTTTTTTGCATTCCCGTAATACGTGTATTTTCAATAGCAGAATTTCAATGATTTAAATATTTTCTACTGTCAAGTATGTATTTTCAATGTAATCTTTGACAATACCGCCAGCACTCAGCATTATTTTGACCCTTGAATACGTTATGTTTTACCATCACCACGCTTATGCTCGATAGTTCATGAAGGAAGAGCTGAAATTAAAATTTTTGATTCATTTTATTTACTGCACATTCGTCATTTCTGACTCACCCGCCGAACATAGGTTTAGGGGCATTTGGTGGAGGATTTGTAGTTTGTGCCAAGTTGCCAAAAGATAAGCCTGTGTCTGTGGAGCCCAAAGCTTCAAATATATTGCTACTCTGTGCTGTTGGCGCACCAAATGAGCTAGAAGGTGGTGTGGCAAATGTTCCGAATCCTTTGGGGCTGCCAAAAGTAGGCGCACCCCCAAAGCTAGGCTGAGCGCCGAACGCAGGCGGGCTGCCGAAGGAGGGCGCGCCACCGAATACATTACGCGGAAAGGCACTTCCTTGCGGCTGCTGTGTGGGTGAACCAAAACCAGTGCTTGACACTGATGACCCGCCCTGTGAGAATGAACTAAACGGTGATGTGGCTACTGCACCAAAACCACTTGTTGGTGAGCCAAAAATGTTTGATTGTTGCGAGTCGGGTGCTACAGCTGCAGCACCACCGAAAATAGACCCTCCCGTTGCGGCGGTACTTTTAGCAGCACTACCGAAAGCCGAGCCAACAAAACTAAATCCTGAAGCGGTGGATGTAGATTCCGGTTTGCTGGCTGCCGCAGCAAAGATGCTACCGCTCGATTGACCCAAAGAGTTTTGCCCAAATATCGAGCCACTGCTTGCGGCCGTGCCAACTGATGTTGGTGAACCAAAAACGTTGACATTCTCCGGACTCTTTGCAGCGCCACTGCCAAATATAGATCCACCAGTATTTTCTGCACTCTTAGCAGCTGCATTGCCAAATATCGATCCCGCATTAGCTTCAGCTGGCTTGGCAGGGCTGTTACCGAAAATCGATGCGGATGTGTTATCACCACTATTAACGGCGCTGTTACCAAATATTGAACCCGAGGAAGTATTTGCACTGGAGGGGTTTGTAGGCATGGTAGCAGCAGCTGTAGCGCCAAATATGCCAGCCGTGGTAGCACCAAAACCGCTACCAGCGTTACCAAAAATACTACCACCACTTGCTGGCGCTTGACCACCCAAAGGCAAACCTCCGAACGCTGATGCATTGCCTGCTGGTTGAGTGACATTTTCAATTTTAGATGCAGCGCTTACGGAACTTGCAGCAGGCGTTGATTGTCCTAAAGAGCCAAATAAAGAATCGCCCGTTGCTTTTGTAGCGGCAATCGCAGAAAAGAATGCACCCGTAGCTGCGCCTATTGCTGCTGAAGAAACAGGTGTGGGTGTGGCAATTGTGGTTGCTGCGGCTGATGAAGTAGTGGCAGGTATCGGTGCTGAAGTGGTAGCAACTGATGGGACAGTTGCTGCAGCTGTTGTGGTCGTAAAAGCAGTAACTATTGTTGTTGTGGCAGGAACTGTTGGCGCATTTGTTATTGCAGGTGTAGTGCTTAAGCCGGCAGAAGAAGTCGGAGTGCTTGTAGTTGTTGGTTTTTCAAATGTGTGCAATTGCTTGAACACGGTTGAGTTGCTAAAGGAGAACGCGGAAGCGCCTGTACCGCTAATAGAGCTCGTCACTGGCGCAGATACATTAGGTGCTGTGCCGAAGCCAATGCCAGTAACACCACCAACACCAAAAGTAGAGACATTTGTGCTGTTGGCGTTGAATGGTGGGAATAATGACGTTTCTGTTGTTGCTACGCTTTTGCCAAATATTGATGGCGTAGACGTTACAGTTGTTGATGATGTTGTATCAGTTACTTTAGGCACTGACAACGACGTTGTGGAGTCGGGCATAGGTTGAAAAGCGCCTTGGGGATTATTCTCACTATTTGAGCTAAAGGAAAACACAGTGCCCTCTTTTGGCTTCACCGCTTCTGTGTGTATGGGAAAAAGAAAAATAAACACTTTAAATATATATTTGAGATACACTTACCCTTTGCAGTGGGCTTGCAGATATTTAAAGGTTTCAAAATCATTTCCTCATTATCGCTCGCTGTAGCAACCTGTGCCGATTTAGTGACATCCTTTGCTGGAACAGCAGCTTCAGCTGTACTTTTCGTTGGCATAGCTTCAGTTTTTCCTAAACTGGGAGTACTAAGATCGAAACAGTTTTTAAGATCATTCTTTGAGGTAAAAAAATAGTTTGCATCACATGCACTATTGTCATTAAATTTGTACATACCTTGTTGCACCTGAAAACGGATGTACTGAACTAGCAAAGGATTGATTCTCATTCTGTTTATTGAAAAGGGTAGATTGCACAGTTGTTGTGCCAAATATATTTGCGGTTGCAGCGGGTAAACTCGTAGCGGGTGGCACATTCGGTGGTGTTCCACCACCAATTTTTAAGTCGGTTAGAGCACTAAAAGTGTTGCCAAAACTAAACGATTTCGATGTGCTGTTCATTTGGTTGGCGGTATTTGAATCAACCGTTTTACTTGGATTGATAAATGTTGTATTTGCATTGGTATTCGCGGTCGACTCTTGTCCGAACCCGGTAAATCCTTTTGATCCAATGTTAAATGTGCTCATCGGCGGTTTGTTGGCATCAGCTGCATCGCTTTTTGATATGAACGAAAAGTTAGGTCCTGCAGGAGAGGATTTTTCACTCATGCTAGATTCGTTAGTTTTGCTCTCAACAGCATCGGATTTGAAAGTGTTGACATTCCCGATGAATTTCGATAGTTCAGGCATCTTTTCACCCTTGGCTGACTCAGTTTTTGAAAACATATTACTGCTGGTAAAATTAAGTGTCGAAAATGGCGCATGGTTTTTTTGCACAGACTGCGTTGAATTAGCATCTTTTGCTTGTGTAAATGTTGCTGCAGAAGTCTGTGAATTGCCAAAAAGTCCGATTGTTGAAGGTGTTTTCGTAAGCTGGAACTGTGGCTCATGCGGTTGCTTGGGTTGTGTCGATTTAAATGTAGTTACAGCCTTCTCTTTTTCCTGGGCCTCATTCGCTTTTTCAATTGCTTTAATAACTTTGGCTTCCTTCTCTTTGGACTCTTTTCTCTTAATTAGCTGTTTCGTTTCCAAAATAACCTCAGATGTTAGTTGAACACGATTTGGGCGTTGAGGTTTGATTATTGTTGTCTTTACTTGTTGATTTGTAAAATTACGTAGAGCGTTTAATTTGCTCTCGGATAATTTATTAGTCTTTACATCTGTGATATTGTGCATACTCATCGAAAGTATAGAATCTGCTAAGGACGCGATACCGCTAAATGGATTGGCGAGGCGGTGGACAAATAAAAATTGTTTTTACGAGAAGTATAAAATAATTTTACTTAAAAAAATTGTCATGTATTATTGTTTGTTTTTTTGTTTTTTGATTTAGAGAACTCAGGATTTTTTTTTTTAATGCAAAGGGTGATCGATGAAACTAGTAGCGACTACTAGGATTGAAAGCAGAGATTGTAATGGTTGTATTTTTTATAATAACCTATAACCTACCGACTACAAGACTTTTAAGTAAATAAAACAAAAAAATTGTAGGCCTAACTCAGTAATAATTAAAATTTTAGATAATGCATACAAATGTTTGGGAAAAAAGGTAATTCAAAGCTTGGCTTGCTTTCGAAAATTAGATATTTTAAATTTTTTGTGTGTTTTAAAATAATATTTTTAACTACGTTAATCAGACATACGAAAAAGCATAAATTCAACTTACGCATCTGATTTCATCTCCAGCGTATTCAATGTACTTTTGCTCACCCTGCCACTGCCCAAGTTTTTTTGCTTGATAGTCGATTTTATATAATGCAATTTCGTCTGCTGCTGTGTTATTAAGTTTTTCAGTTTAGTCATTTGTTGATAGATGCCATCTAGGCATGGTATGCGCATTTGAGACTTGGAATTACGTCGCACCAAGTCCTGATAATAAGTCCACTGTATGTCCATTTGTTCTTCAAGGCGTTTCATTATACCTTGATTAATGGCAAGATAGCCTTGTAGACTCTTCAATTGACGTTGACTTACGCAGTCATATAATGATAAATATTTAAAACCAGCTTCACTGCAGATATGTATATTACAGACGTATTTGTAAGTTTGGTTAAAACTATACTGGGAAACTTACTCTGGATTTTTATACATTTCCAATTTAGTACGACACTCGTTTAGCATTTCATATGATTCCGTTAGTGAATGTCGAAGATCTTGAACATCCATCACAAAGTCACGTTCATTTGCTTGTTCAATGATTTCTTGTAGATTTATTAGACGTTTACTATAACTCTTCATAACACTTGGATCTTCATTCTTACGAAAATAGAAGAAATGAAAATAGATAAGTAAAAACTCGGCTTTGAAATAATAAAAGAAATCTACTCACTAGTGCGAGTTTTGACTTTTGACCAAGTTGCGTTATTTCTTTTTCAAAAGCCATCATTTGCATTACTATCATTTGTTGTATTACACTATTCGTTTCGTTTAAATTCAACATTTGTGCTTTTGATTTTCCAGCTGTGTCGATTTGAACTGAATTCTGTTGAGACAGCTGCTGTGCTTGAATTGGTGGTGGCGCAAACTCTGGCGAGACAGTATATAGAGGCTTGAAAATTTCTGCTGGTTGTGTAGTTTTTATTTGCGCATTGTTAGCAATGGGTGCAGTTTGCACCAATGGTTTGTCTATTTTAATATAAATATTACATCATTTCAAATACATACTTATATACATTGCTGATTACATTACTTACTTAACAAATTAGATTGCGATTCATTATTAGTAGTGGCCACTCCGATTTTAACACCTTGACTCTTTTGGTCCCAACCACCCGAAAATAAATTCTGGTTTCCTGGCGCGCCAAAAGCAAATGTATTTTGATTGCTGAAATTGTTTTGCGTTGAAACGCTAAACGCTTGTGTTGGAGTAGGTGGTGGTGGATCAATTGATGGTAATTCTAAATCTTGACGTTCATTCTATAATGTAAGTTGAAAAATAATTTACATTTACCACTCTCGAAACTTAAACTTACTTCTACTTTCTTAGAAACCTTAACCCTCATTAAACTTTCATCTAAAGTACTAAATTTTGCCATTGCATAATTAATTGGTGCCGGTGGCGAACAAATATTAGTAGCGTTAGCTGTCAAATTCAAAAAGTTAAAACACAACAGATGACCGTGTGTTGTAAGCACGTGGATAACGGGCATGGTTTGTAATTTTTGCTCTCCCACTGTTAACTGATGATTCGGGGATGTATCCAATGTTAACCCAATGGGATATGTCTCATCGCTGTCCTCAGTAAGTGGCATTTCAATGCGTGCTTCATCTAGTAGCATATAATGCACCCATTGTGGCTGCTCTGTGTTTTCTTTGGTGCCCAAGAGCCCTATTTCAACTCCATTTGCGGAAGTTACCAATAACAAATTCCACTGCGCAATATGCAAGAAATTAACTTGTTGTCTCCTTGGTTCAGACCCACTATAGCACACATCATTGTAATTTATATAGACAGGCGTTCCACCTTTCGGCGCATTCACAATGTACATATTCGGCATTGCTTCCTCCCCTTGTTGTAAGAAACTTACAACAAACTGAAAGGTGGATAACCAGTGCAATGCAATGGTATCGAAAGGACCAGGATGTACACCTGGTGGGCACACTATACTTTTTACTGGTGTGAGGTCGGGTTTGAACTGTTGCAACTTTCCATTGGGATGACCGAGAACGATTTGCTTTCCCTTCGGCGACCAGCAACCGCATTGTATTTGTTGATTTGTAATTGATCGCATCTCAATTGCGCCACCATCTTTAAGTGTGTAAAGAGCGAAATTACCATTACTAAGGACTACGCCAACCACTGACGGGAGCACTGGGTTCCATAGCAAATGCAAAGCGTATACATTCTGATCGGGTAAACGTATGCTGTACAAAGTTTTAATATCCTGAAATGTATGAGCGTAAATTTATGAAGATCGTATCATTGAATATGAATAATTTGGCCTTACAGAAGCAGCAAATGACGGAACATGAAATATATCCAAAACCCCATAACCTTGTAGAGTATAATTTACTGCCAACATCGATCCATCTGCACTGCATGCCAGCGTATTGGGTGCATTAGGTAATTTAGTAGTTCGCAGGTGTACAGGTAGACCCTTTGATTTAGCATATATGACGTCGGGTAGAATGAACGCTAAGAAACGAAAAAATAT